>NW_028279236.1:0-54361 GCF_059751315.1 Micrasema longulum | reverse complement strand
CTTGGATAATTAATTCATCATCAGTGGCGCTACAGCCCGTTAAGGGCCCTGGCCTCCTCCAGAATTTGTCTCCATTCGTCCCTGCACCCTGCGGCTCTTCTCCAGTTCGTCAGGCCAATTGCTCTTATGCCACTTTCCACATTATTCATCCATCTTAATTTTGGTCTGCCTCTGCTTCGTCTGCCTTCCGGAGTGGTATAAATAATCTTTTTTGGGGTACGGTTATCATTCATTCTGTGCACATGGCCCAACCCTTGTAATCTTTTTATTTTGATGAAATGTGCAATGTTGGGCTCGCCGTACAGTGCCTCTAATTTGTGATTAAACCGTCTCCTTCACACTCCGTTTTGGTTGACAGCACCAAATATCTTCCTTAATATTTTTCTTTCAAATACCAATACCATATTTTCATCACTTTTGGTCATAAACCAGTATTCGGCACCATATACAATGACCGGTTTGAGGAGTTTTGTAAATAAAGGTCTTAGTTTTTCTAGTGAGCAATTTGGATCCCAGATGTTTAAACAAGCCATCATAACATATGTTTGCTGCCGATAGCTGGATAATTCATTATCAACTTGAATTTTTAAAACAATTACAAGTTTATTAATTTTTCATGTTTTTTCTGATTTTTTATTTTAAATTTTAACTCCTAACAAATAAGAATAGTAATAATAAATAAACAGTAAATTTATTAAAAAATAAAATAATTATTAGTTATTAACGTATAATAATTATAAATGTAAGTTTGATAAATTAATTTTTCAGAAGACTTTTTGTTGGAATGACGTAGAAAATAAATTTAAATACCTGGGCAACAACGTATGATCCTTTCCAGCAGAACAATGGCTTGTGGAAACACTTGAATTGGAATCTGACCTTCCCCATATCCTCCGCCACCCTGAAGTTGTCCGCGCAAGTGGTCAGCCAGTTCACCACTCCGTTGGTGTACGTTATGAGACCCTGGCCAAACTGGTGTCTGCCGTCCATGACGAAGTTCAGGATACCGCGCACGCTGTTGCCGGTCAGGAGGGTTTCCTCATCCAAGTGGACAATCCAATCAGAATCGGACAAGTAATTTCCCACGGAACCCTCTAAACAGTATTGTAGCGCACGAGCTTTGAACATTGCCCCGCTTTTACAACAGTACGAAGTAGGAACCACCACTTCTTTAAGTTGAAGTTGTTCTTCAATCCCCAGTGCTTTATCTGTTACAACCTGAATCATGAAATTCTTCAACTGCGCATTTCTACAGGTGTCGAAATTCCTCAAAACGTTCATTTTGACTAATTCCGGGTAGTCTCCACGCGTCACCACTCTGACGCATATAAAAGGCGCCGTCAACGGAGACCCTTTTAGTTTCACCTGCTCATTGAAAGCGTTGTAAAAAACCAGCCCGCAGAAGTTAAAAAATATCTGAGGCAGCGATAAAAGCGTCGTTAAACGGGACACGTACAATAGTATGGTCGTCGTGTAGCCGTATTCTATCCACGGGTCGATAAACGGAATTTCGTTCCCGATTAGTAAGCGCTGGCATAATAGTATAATGCTGAACAGGAATGCACAATGCAGCCAATGTTTTGTGTATGTTCTAAAAATATTCACTAGCCTGGAAAGAAACAATATGCATGTTTACATGATACATACTTCTACGAAAAACAGATTCATTAAACTATATTTAGACAATGTTCGACGGATCTGACATAAGTAAATATTTTTTGTGATTAAATAAAGTCTACAAAATCATCGACTACATTTTAAAAGTACTGAATAAGTGATTTTTATCGAAATAACTATATTCGAAGTATTAAACAAAAAGGAGAACTTACATCAGCGGCCTAAAGTTTTTGAAATGGGCGGGAAGCATCATTATAGTTTCGATGAATGACAGCGACAGCGGCAGAGTTCAACAGTTCGACAACTTTCGCTGTTTTATTCCAATTTTCAATACAAACCTATTCAGGATTTTTTCATTTTTGTTGTAATTCTCCGGAATCTTCCATCATAAGCGCATGTTTTAAGGTTCTAAAAAATCTAGAAAAATAATCTTCAATTTACCCTACTCTAATAATATAAAAATAAGAAATCAGATCACAGAGAAAACAAGAATAGAAAATTATCCCGATCTCTAATTGTTGCCATGAGAAAAAAAAATTACATGTGATTTATGTTGATTGTAAAGGTGCCTTTATAGTTGTGACAGTGACCCATAGACAATAGATTTATGTGTGATGCGGATGCGTGACCACTCTTGTAATTTATTTTTTTTAATATCCGACTTCTAGGGAACTTGAATCTTTTTAAAATGGGGAAAAGTTAAGGAAGATATAATTTTCTTGACACAATGTAAAAATATATAAAGTGGTACGTCGATGCGTGAGCACCAAAATATTTAAAAACAGGCCTAGAAATTTTACAACATTTACTGAACTCTTTCATCACAAAACCGAACTGAATTTTCATAGTTCAATGAATCAGGTAAAATCATCAGAAATATTTATTAAAAACATTTTTGAATAACATATTTTAGTATAAAGTTTAGTTTTTTTGGCTATTCAAGTTTCCATCAAATCGAAACGAGTTTTACAGTACTTACAATTTTACACAAAGTAGCTCTAACTCTAATAAAAAACCGCGTTTTTAAAGTGCGAAGTCATCAAAAACTTTTCAACCGACATCAAATTTAATCGTTTATCATTTTTTTAAATTGTTGTTATACCATTGAAAGGATAAAACATGAGCAACAGAAGAAAACATTTGAGCAGATAAGAACGTAGAATTTTATAACAAACATTGAAGTCTGAGAACGGACGCAGCAGCCTCCTATAATGGGCGTCTTGAGGATGGTTAAACATGTGCTGTGCATGTTTCAGGAGAACCTAAACTTAAGTTGCTTCTTTTTTAAACCTGCAGAGCTTTCGCCGTCCTAGAAGGCCTTTGATGACGATCTTTCGACTCTATTCGGCGGAACTAAGGGGCGCTGGATTGACGTGGGAGGAGGTAAAAGCACTGGCCGGCGATAGGGTCTCCTAAAGGTAACTATGATGATGTCCACATGCTCCACTTAGGAGCGAATGCGGAAAAGAAGAAGAAGAACCTAAGAAAATCGCATCAGAAATGACCGCAATGACTTTAATTCCAATTCTGGAAACCGGCAGTAGTATTATAGTGGCTAAGAGTATGATTTATGATAGTGGCCATACACTAACACCCAACACACGATATTTATTTAAGTACTTTTAAACTTATTTCCGCGTAAAGAAAAAAAAAACAAAAACCTCTGCTTGTTGACATTATCTATACGTCAAAATGGATTTCAAGAACGAGAAAACTGAATGTCTAACTAATAAATATCATAAAATATTTTTGGATAGTGCACCATGCAGTGATGCTCCTTTTTTGTCAAAATCCAGTATTGATTCAAGCAAAATGTAAAAACAATGAGCAACAAAATATTATTCCTAATAAGATATTGTTTATTTTTATTTATAATTTTACTCAAAGTAGCTATAACTCTAATTAAAAACCATGTTTTTATAGTGCAAAGACACCAAGGAAATTTAAAATAAAAAATGACAAAAGTAACATTATATCAAAACTGAAAAACAAAAATATTTTCGTATTTGAACCGGAACATGTATATTTTCAAAATTATAAAAAAGGACACATATATAAAGTAAGAAAATAAATTACCTACTTTTTGTAATGATGTGTATGTGCCTTCAAAATGCAATTCTTTTTTTAGTACCTGTGGATAATTTGTGTTTTACTGTCAGAGTAATCATTAGGTACCGTTTAAAGAAAAACCTCTTTGCTTCATTGCATAGAAAAAAAGCGTTTCAAATTTTTGGTTTGGTTTACGGTATAACAGCAAACGTGTAACGGGCACTTTTGGTTTGCGGTTGCAATTCTCGAGCTGAGTATCTACGGTCCATTGTATTGTTGTAAACTGTATCTAGCTTCGTTGTTTGTAACCACATGATAGTTTTTTTCGTATGGGCGACTCCATTGGTGGCGTATTATCAATCCAAGATTTTACTGATAATTATGTTTTTAACGTCACCACTATGTGGAGATATTTGTATTTGATGTTTTCCTTTTCTTTTAATGACAATACAAAACTATAGTTTATTTGAAATGGATTGAATTATTTATTGATAACAATTACAAAATAATGATTTTAAGTTATCTTATCTTTGTCAATCATTTCAAATATATTTGTGATAATTTGTATTTTAGAAAACCATAAAAGTAACAAATGTTTCCGATAAAATCGGAAGAATTACAGTGTTTCTACCATCATCCAAAAGTTTTGTGGTTTCGATTATTCAAAATCTTGAAAATGTTAAGATATTTCAAACTGAAAACAAGTTTAAAAAGAAATGCAATTGTCTTCTTCAAAACGCAGCATGGGCAGCCGCGCCAGGAAACTCATTAAATTTATTGGTCACATTTAGCCCTAAAAATGAACACAGTGTCAAAACCGAGATGAAATTAGAAATTCAAGGTGGTGAACACATTGTTATTCGTATATCTGCATCAAAAGACCCACCGATTGTAGATGGTTTGTACATTTTGTGAATATTTTATGCTTTTTATTGTGAAAATTCTGAAAACTCGAGACAAAAAAAAAACTTTAAATGTGTTTTAATTTTTGAGTATTCATGGGCATTTTTAAAAATATTTTTAGGTTACATTATCGGTGGACCCTTAGACAGAATTCCATCTCGATTAACTTGGAAATCAGGTTTTGATGAAGAACAAGTCGATGTGATTGATTTAGGGGCATCACTAATAAACGGAACGGGCACAAGAGATTTAATATTGCACAATCAGGGTGGTGGAGCTAATTTCTTCATAGTTTTAGAAGAAACGTGGATAAGATGCAATTTCCAGGTTTTATTTGTAGTTATATTATATTTATTAATAATAAAGAAGGAAATATTTTCTCGATTAAAATAATTTTATTAGCAAAATTACGTATTTTGACCCAATTTTATAAGCTTTGTTCCGAAATGCAATATTAAGAAAAAAAATCGTAATAAGTTATTAGGCATGTGTAAATATAATCAAAACAACTTTTTCGCGTTACATTTTTTCATATACCCATATGTAATTATACGCCAATATCGAGGCAATATCAATATTTTTTTATTATTTCAAATATGCGCTTTAATTTATTCACGAAACAACAACTTTCCAAGAAATCCAATATAATATTTTAAAACAGCTGAATTCTACGTTAATAAATTTTCAGGATATAAATATGTGCAATGAATTAGTGACACCTCCTTTCACGATAAGACCGATATATTTTTCTCTTGATAAAAGTGGTACTATCAAATTAAATCTTCAATTCAAACCTCAATGTAATTGTACAAGTTGCCAGAGTGGCCTTGCATGCAAGGGCTGTACATTATGCTCCCAATGTAAAAGTTACCCCATATGTAACTTTGGCGCAGAACACCCTCATAACACATCGATGGGATGTTCTTCTTTCGGCCTTCACGTGGAAAGATTAGCTATTGTTTGCACAAATGGAATAGTGCGATTTGTTCACTTAATTGCTGATGCTATCCAGTTTCCCAAGAAACCGCTCAAAATTAATGTAAGTAACATAAATGACATCAAGTTAACTTTCTACATAAAAAAATTCATGTCAAATTTGAGCTCCTCACTAAAAAAAAATGTGACCATAGACTCTAATTTTTATTTCACTTACTGTTTATTGTTGTTTTTTGTTTTAGTTTAGATCACGAAGTGTCAAATTCAAATCATTCGAATTTCGAGTTGTACATTTTCAAACTGTGCTCTCGAAGAATATTTACGATGTATTTAGATTGATTTAAATAACCTTATTGTTCTATTTCATTTTTTGTTTTCTTTTTACATGATGAACATGCATGAATTATTTTGATTTTAAATCAGTTTTCGTCAAAATTTATGAACTTTTTTCAAAATGATAATATTTTTTAGCTTCCAGGTAAAATATTCGATATCGACATTGATGGCGATAGTTTATGCGAACATTTTTTGAACCTTGGAACTATTTTCCCTAAAACGAATTGTAATCTTAAATTTACAATAAAAAATTTAAGGTAAACTAATAAAATTCACTTTTTGCTCTGCCTCATATTATTTTTAATTAAATACAACATTTTACAACTGCAGTCTGTAATTTTTACAAGATAATATATTTACTATCGCAGGTCTGTGTATGATTATCTAAGCAGGTACTTATTGCATTTTGGAACCAAAATATAATCATTACGTACTTACTGGTATACATGTTAAAAGTTCTTATTTCAAACTTATTTTGTTTGTTAAACAAATGAACTTCAGTTTAAAAAATCGAATGTTCAGATTTGTTTTATATTTTTGGATGGTTGGCTTATTTTGTGTAAATTTTACAGTGAAATTCCATTTAAAATAAGGTGGGTTTGGCGTCAATCCAATGGCACTGAGAGAGCTCTATGGCCGCTCAAACAGACCGGGTATTGCTACGAAAGATGTGGAGGATTCTGTTCTAATTGTTGTGGAGGACTTTGTCACATGTCTCCAGATGGAGGTTTGCTGGAGGAAGACACGTCTTTCCCTATTGATTTGGATGTGTTCTCGGAAAATTTTGAGCCTGGGAAATACAGCGCTGTTTTAGGGTACGTTATGCTCAATAAATGGCAATTAACAAATTATTTTACTTGATGAATGCATGTTTTTTTTTTCGGCCAAAAACAAGTTACATTAATTTACAATAAACATAAGAACAACGCAAACAGAAAGGAAAAACAATATAGATACAAACAATAGACAACAAAAATATATGTAAAAGAATAACATAAAATAATAATTGTAATATATAACTAAACTAACAAAATTTCAACATAAATTGAAATAGGCACTAACAGAAAAAACCCACCAAAACCTGATAGCGTCCATTTAACAGAAAAGAGAAACTTACAGTAAAATATGTAAAGGAAGATAAAACTTAATAACTTGAAAATTTATAACAAAAAAATAACAAACATAATCTTATAATAATGATAAATTTAAACAATTGAAAAGAAATAAACGCCAGGGAGCAATAATTAAGTTAAAATATTTTATTTAAACCTAGAAATGCAAGAGAAATTAAAAAGAAAGAGGGTGAAAAAACAGTATAATTTGTTTTATTTTTAGAGATTGGAGTTTTGCTAGTTAGTCAGACGATAAGTAAAATATCAAATAATTTTTGCTTCCCAGTCATTAAAAAACATATAAAAAAAAGTGATTTAGATCTAAGTTCTCATTATATCCATTATTATTAGCTATCTGTTTTATTGTATTAAGTTATTTTTTAAAATTAGTATCATCTAGTGGAACTTTAATTAACCTATGTATCATTGAATGGAATGGGGAATTTTTATGGGCAATTGGATGATTTGAGGAATTATGAATAATTGTGTCTGTATATGTTGGTTTACGGTAGATATACATTTTTTTTTTGTTAGAAAGTCAAGAAAGTTTAATGTTTTATCTTTTTCCATTTCTAAAGTAAATTTTATTTCTTTACGTAATGAATTTAGGAAATTAAGAAATGTTATAATCTAATCTACTTCATGTCTGAGCTGAACTTCACTGAACTACTGACTGATGGTACCTAAAGGTGCTACTGCTTTTACAGTAGTTGTCCATAGAATTATCTTTACTTCCGAATGGGGAACTGAGATCATCCTTTATTTCCCTTGCTGTCAGCAATTTGACATCAATTCTAGGTAATCAGTACATTGTATATATTGTTTTTTACATACAAAAAATGCACGATTCATTTTCTGCATTGTCCTTAAGACAATAGTAGGTCAGGTAACTTTGGGCATTGATTTCCTTGCGAGTCCCATAGTACTATATTTCCAAAGGTTACAAAATATCATAAATGATATGGATGTCCAGTCTTCGTCTACAAACATTTGAATATGCTGAAAATATTGTCAATTTTTGATTGTTTTAATATTATTTTCAATTTACATTTTAGATTGATTATAATGGATGTCCCTGAAGCAAGCATCCCAGATGATTTTAAAATGAAACGGTTAATAACTACAAAATACTCTATTCAAGATCTCGAATCTTCTTTTGTTTCTGAAGTTAGTCTATTTTTTTATTTACTCCTTTAAATTTATATTAGAATGAAATATTTTTATTTTTAATTTTTTTTTTTTCCATACATATATTATTTACATAAAAATATAATTACAAAAATACACTTTAGAAAAATACATCTTAAAATTAAGATATAACAAATTGTAAGCATTTTTATCCTTTATTTATTTGGGAAAAAAACAAACAGTTTTTACATATAATTCATATATAAGATGAGGGTAAATTGGAACTTAAATTAACATATTACAACAGAGGTGAAGAACATTTAAGAGAAAGTAATATAGAAGTCTAGGCATCTACAGGGCTTATGACCTGTCAATGGCTGGTTTAAGTGGCCACTCTACACACTGTGTAAAATTCACCATTCTGCCCATATTCAAACATCTGTATTCCTTCAATTCTTTCATCTGTTGATGTTTGTGAAGTTAAAGAGCTGAAACCTTTATTTATGCGGGTGAGATTCATCTAATTAAATTATTATGAATCTCACCCGCATAAATAAAGGTTTCAGCTCTTTAACTTCATAAACAAACAACAAGTACATTAAATAGGTGCGAAGGTTTTCACGGTCACTGTTATCAATATTATGTATCTTTTTTGGGTGATACCGTGTATGTTGGATTTGATCCGACGTTTCCGCTACCATTGCAGGAGCCATCTTCAGAGAAAACTGTTTATAATGGATGTGAAAACAGTTTTCCCTGAAGATGGCTCCTGCAATGGTAGCCGAAACGTCGGATCAAATCCAACATACACGGTATCACCCAAAAAAGATACATAATATTAACAAGTACATTTATAAATATATTTTTTAAAATAAGAAAATAATAAAAAAACAACTTATGTAATAAAACTTAAAGAACATAAACATTTTTAATGACATACTCATATAATTCTGTGCTACTTATTGTTGTTGAATATAATTTATTACAACAGCTTTATTTTAAAGTAGGCCAAGGAGCTGCTGTCTAGTGATTAGTGCACTTTCCTACCATGCGTGAGGTTTCGGGTTTGATTCCTGTTAATTTTACCATGAAACACTGATTTAAACGGTAGTTTTACTCTGCCCTGGACTGGCACCTCAAGTCTAAGACCGATCACCTTACCTCCGGGTAATCGATGATCGAGACACTCTGCACTTGGTGTATCAATACAATGCCCTATCAGGGGCGAACCGTCCATATAATCGATTATTCGCAGTTTACCATTATATTTCACTACCAATAATAATGTTTTATAGTAATTTTAATTATAGGAGAATAAATAAAATAATCGATATTTATTATAAATTAACGTCACTGTTTATATCTTCCTCAAAAAATAAATATAAGCTGCTAAATGCGCACCCAGCGCATTGCCCGGTTCCGATTATTGCAGCTTATTTTTCAATACAAAATGTATACTGTATTTTAACATTCAAAAACCCAGTGCGTATATTTTCCTTGTTCACTTGCAGATTACAGATATTATTTCAAGCTTCTCTATTTGGAGAGTAGCATTTCGAGCGTTATTTCTTAAAGACCATTTTCGTTTGATAGTATTCTGTTGACATATGACGCCAGTTTTTTAGTCCGCGCGTTTTAGCTAGTGGCGCCTCGCTCGGTGTCGTCAATTTCTTGCATTATTCATTCTCATTTTAGAAGTAAATGAAGTTGACGGCCGGTGCGGCGCAGCCTTAGAGTATATTTATATATACTCTAAGGGCGCAGCGCGGCGGTCACGACGGTCATGTGACATTTTTGTTGCAATATTATTGCGAATATTTCTAAAGAATGTTATTGTTATGTTATGTTATGTAATGTAATATATAAAGTTAAAATTATGTATTTTGGCATTAATAAATAAATTTAAATCTAATCTTATTGTTTTTTTTTTAATTTTTCAGAAAAAAAATATATATCGTAAAAGAAAAAAAAAAAATTGTGTGCATAATGGGAGTGACGTCTTACAATAAAATGTTTACTTTCTTTTATATTAGTACCTAAATATTTGCAGTATAAAATGTAAATTACAAACAAATATACGGTGTTTTTAATCAGTGCCAAACAAAAAGGAATTATGAATATACTTATTTTATTATCCTTATTTTTTAACATATTTTATTTTTTTAAACTTTTGCATACATGTACTGTCTTAAAATAATGGAGAATATACCTTCATATTACGCAAAGTTATTAATTGTTGTTTGTTTGTTGGGTTATTGGTTAAAATTATTTTGATTGAAAATAAGTAGGTATTGCGTCTTCTGTTGCCAGCAGGTGAAACTGGAGCTGGAGAGATGAAGTTGTTTTTACACAAAACCATAGAAAAAGAATCCGTGTACCTGTATATACTTTTTTTTTATACGCCTCCACTCATTTGCGAGATTACTTACATGTATGTATGTACATGCAGGTACAAATTATGAAAAAAATTAAAGCTTACCTATAAAAAAAGTCACGTTCGCCACTGTGCCCTATGCACCACTTGGTTTGGATACGGAAGTAATAATGATGTTTTTTTTGCTGCAATTTTGAATGTCCCAGTGCAGTCTGATTCTAAGTTTGCGATAATTTAACACGAGCTTGTGTTTGTTTGTGAACAGAATACGGATAGTTTACGTTGGAAGATAGCACGGACTTCAATCAGACCGCCGGTCTGGTACCAGTTGCATAAGTCATATCACCTTACCCTCCTTTTGTTATTCAGATATTCTGCTTTTGGTTTTCTTAATGCGGTGCCCTTGTGGGTGCAGCCAGGGAAATAATTATGATTTGCATAAAATACTTGTCGGCCTCGTGGTGTAATAGTCAGCGCGTTTGCCCACCATGCGAGAGGTCTCGGGTTCGATTCAAACATGGTTGAAATGAAATATTTATTAAAAAGGGAGTTTTCACACCAGAATATTTCATAGTGCCTGGACTGGTACGTGAAGCATAAGACTGATCATCTTACCTTCATGTAACAAAAATGATCACGATACGCTGCGATTGGTGTACCAATGCAGTGCCCTATGCACCATTAGGTGCGGAAAGGGAATGATGATAAAATACTGTACTAATATTACTATATTTTTAAAAATTACTTTTTCATTTTTAAGACAGATTCTGATAAGAATCAATTGAATTTCTGATTCCAATTTTTTTTATGTACGCACTTAACTATTGTACGCATAATAAACGCTTGTTGTGCACACGCATAGAATAATTTTTAAAACTTGACGAAATATGAGACGGCGAAAATTGTACTCAAAATCGCATTTGACATTATGAAACATACAAGACAATGACATAAAAGTAACCAAAAATGCCAACATACACAAAAACTATAACATACAATAAATACATTACCATATTCAAAATGCAGGACAGTCGAAAATACTATACAATGGACTTCACCACAATGACTTACCCGACTACTTGAAAACTTATATTGGAGACAAATTTAAAATCCACATTAAAAAGCGCAATACGATGACTTTGCTAAACAGACTAGATGTTTATGTAATGGATTTAAACAATTAAAAATATATTTTTTAAAAACAAAAAAATTTACATAAAAATTCTAATTAGTTACAAGATTTTTTGCTTAAAATTCTGTTAAGATTTGTGACCAATGTCTTGTTAAGTTTTCTTTTCTGTGTAATAGTCACAGGTTACTACCACATTACTCCCAATGTTATTCTAATAAAAAATCATTTCATTGTTATTTTAAGAGTCCCCAATTATCTTCCCAGCCAATTCAGATTTATTGTATTATTGATTTCAGATGTATGATGTGTTGGCATATGAAATCGAAGTGTGGTTGGAAGTAAAAAATCCAGTTGTATTCATAAACCCATGTGTTATTCATTTACTTAGTGAGCCTATAGCATGGTATGTAAAATAATATATTTTTCAAAATGATTATTTCAATTTCAATATTTAATCGATCCTTTACCCTTTTTAATGTGTGCAATTTCACTATAACACTTGATTTAAGAGTAAGTTAAGTTCTTCTCACTAGGATAACCCGTTTTGAGGACTACTCAGTAAACTTTTTTTTTATCTTTGTTCACATGTTCCTGTAATTAAAAAAAAAAAATATTAAAAAATAATTAACATAAAAACCCACACAAATAAATATGATATTAAACAATAATGTTTTGTGTATGCCCAAATGTTTGTAGACATGCTGTATTTCCTCCCTAGGGAGTTATTTAGATGTAAATTTGTTGCAACAGAGAAAAATTGTTTTCAGGCATTGTCTAATAAGTGAATCGGTTCAGCCGGATGAATCTCACCCGCATGATAAAAGTTTCAGCTCGTTTACTTCACAAAAGTCAACAGATTTAAGAGTTGAGGATATGTGGATATTTAAGCATGGGCAGAATGGTAAATGTTACACAATGTGTAAAGTGGCCGCTTAAACCAGCCAATGACAGCTCGTAAGCCCTGTAAATGTCTAGACTTCCATATTCCCCCATCAAAAATGTTTTCCCTCTCTGTTCCAACGAATTTAGATAATATTAGACATTCAAATATGTATATCAATATTTTTTTAAAGATGGAAATTAAAAATAATAAAAAAGTCTTATTCTGATATCATCAGGAGTGCGCGCACTGAATACGCTGGTTTTAGAAAAAAAATCTCAAGAGTGAAAAAAACGTGTTAATAGCGTTTTAACTGCTTGGCGTTCTTAGTTTTAATTTAATAAAAAACAATAACTAAATGTTTGCAAGCACAGTAGGGAAATGTTATGACAGAACTACGATACTAATCAAGTTGGCGGCCTCCGTAGTGTAGTGGTCAAGACGCTTGACTCACGCACGGGAGGTTCCGGGTTCGATTCCCGGTGAGAACACAAAAATTAAAATGTGATTTTTCTCAAGCCTGGGTGCTCTGTGATGTAATTCACCACTGTAATTAGGCCTCCTGGCCTGTTGTGGTGCAAAAAAAAATGTAAATGTAAAGTGATTTTCCACTCAATGCGGCGGGCGTGTCTGTCTGGAGTACATTTGAGATGTTCACCATAGAATGATTCGAGTAGTTATTGTTCATAAATTACAATATCATTGGTTTGTACAGTTGAAATATTTTTTTGTTTGTTTTGAAACTCTCACATCAGCCAGAAAATGGTGATTCAAGCTATTATTTACAATGTTAATCATGTTTTAGCACGGTATAAAGCTGAAACGGAATTCTTCTGAGAAAAGATGTTTTTCTAAATGCCTGATGATGATTTCACTTAACTACATATTTCAGTAATATTGTATGTTTTTCCATCTATGAAAAGGTAGCATACGACAAAATATTATCTCTAGAATGGTCCTTTCATATAAAAACATCATATTTTCACTAAAGTCAGTGTGACTAACTAGGATAACATAGTTATCTCTCTATAGTCAGTCTGACTAACTATGATAGCATAGTTTACAAACTAAAGTCAGTCTAACTGGGATAGCGTAGTTTTCTCACTATAGTCAGTCTTAACTGATTAATGAAATCTAGGAAAATTAATTTTCCAGTCGAACTCCATCAGTAGTGGAGAGAAGTGTAACAGTGCAAAACTTGAGCGATGACAGTGTGGATTTATTTTGGATCAGAGAATGTATTTCTCAGGAAAAAATACTTGTTGGAATCACTCCGGAAAAATTGACCATAGGTGCAAATAATGAGGCCGTATGCATTTTCACATTCACTGTGATATCTGCCTTTAGTTGGGATGAAACTATAATGTAAGTTCAAATGTATTTGGAAACATATTTTTAAATACCTAATCGAGTCACTAGAAGTACGGAGTTGTTTGCAACTACGAGTACATACGTGAGTACTAACTATGCACGACACTCTCCGATTCCGCGTTTACATTCCTTAGCCAACAAATTTACTTGTGAAATAGACATTTTTAATACGACAATTATCAATTTTAAAACGTTCTTAAATGCACTGTTTGAAACAAATTATTAATGTCGTAATAAAACTTTCTTTTTCATACAATTCTTTCTCTGTTTTTGATGTGTATTATTATTATCTGATCTCTTTCTGATATTAATTTATCAAATATTTTTGTGTACCGTATATTATATTATTTTCACATATATACTTACTATTAACTAATTTTCATTATTTGTTTTTAACAATAATTTGTTGATACCATTTTTTTTATACTTATAAGTATATGAAAATGTATTTATTTTTTTGTTTGAATTCTTTACAAGTTATTTACAATTTGCTTTTTAATTCAATTACTTTTATTATATCCATTTTTTTTTTTTTTCCTTTTTACTATGCAAAGTTTCACTTTTTATTTTGCATGGCAGTATGCTTCTTATTGTTTCTAAATGTATACAAAAAAGCATTGTTTATCTTTTAAATTTTTACGCACTATGTTTGTACTTACCTGTATATTTTTTTGTAAATGCCCCTTGGGCGTATTGTAAAATTAAATAAATAAATAAATATTTTGTTCTTTGTTTTATATTTTAAATTGGGAAAAAAAGGTATTTTCTCCTCTTAATTTTTCTCTTAAAAAGTCTTCCTCGACTGTCCTCGATCTATGTCATATGCATCAGGTCCCAGTATAGGGACAGTGAAATTTTGCAGTTAACCACCATTAAAACAAGTATGTCATGTCGAATCTGCCAGGAATCAAACCTGGGACCTCAAACATTGTAGTCAAACGTGCCAAACACTACACTATGAGGCAGACTTATCTCAACTCAATTGTCTTTTTCAAGATTTTTACCCGAAAATAGCCATCATACTCTCTGTTCTGTAAAAACTTATGGCCTTTTTTTACTGCTTATTTGTTTTTATTCCAGTTTGGATATCAACAATGGCTTATTACAGAAGCCCGTATTTCTCCATGTGGATATAGCAGAACCCAAGGAGCCCCTTGTCCCCACGCGGAATACACGTATGGAGTATTTAGAAAGATCAGATGTCCTCGGGTCTCCTCCTTATCTGGCTCCACTGGTGAATCTCTCTACTCCCGATGTCCTGTACTCTGGTGTTCGAGAGGTTGTTACTGTTATACTAAGAAACACCACCCCAGTAGCTATGGAGTATAAATGGGGTGAACCTATTGGTATGTAATTTCCATATTTAGATCCAAGGATCCTTAGCTAGTAAGCTAGTTATCCACTAAGGAAACTAATGTTTCCATATATGTTGAAGAATTAAAGACATATGCATTTTCAAAGATAGGTAGAATGGTGAATGTTAACAGAGTGTAATGTGATCACATAAACCAGCCAATGATAGGTCTTAGGTCTTGTAATGACTTTGACATTAATTTAATCCATTCATTTTAATTATTCTCTCTCCGCACCTAATTGTGCATAAAACACGGCTTTGATACACCAACTGCAGCGTATCTTGATCAGTTTTACTCTTCAGGTGGCCAGTCCAGGGATTATAAAATATTCTAGCGTAAAATACCTTTTAATATAAATATTTCATGTCAATCGTGTCAGGAATTGAACCCGAGACCTTGCTGGTAGGCAAAGTGTTGACTATTTGACCGCGAGACATACATATTCCCTAATAATTCCTTTGTCTCTCTTGAGATGTCTGTCAATCTTACTTTTTCACTTCATATTGTACTTATTAATTATGTGGTTTCAATTCGCAAGGTGTTCCGAAACGTCATGTCACCACAATGAAAATCACGAAACGGCAAGGTGACCATAATTTAGGAATGAGTTTTGTGAAAGATCTTTGCTACACGCCCAAAAAATGGAGCATTCATAAACATTGCTTAAAATTAATTTTACGCTTATTACTGCCCTTTAAAATTATTTTAAAGGATGCCTGTACGAGGCTCATGAAGATGTTACTTTACACACTTTGTAATATTAAACATTCTACCTATGACAGGGATGGAGAATACCTTAAACAAGGGAATATGGAAGTCAAGGCATTTACAGGGCTTATGACCTGTCATTGGCTGGTTTAAGTGGCCACTTTACACTGACTTCCATATTCCCTTATTTAAGGTATTCTCCATCCCTGTTGTAATTTGTTAATCTTAATGACCCCCGAGGGGGTGAAATCCAGTCTTTTGTCTATGAAAATTTGGACGAACTCAAATATTGTAATTCTACCTATGTATGTTTGAAACCTTATATTTATTTAATTTACGAAGCCTGTTTATTTTAATATTGCCTTGAAAAATTCCACAACATGTGAGTTTCATAAAATTACTACTACCATTTGTTGATTTGTGTGTGAATCAATAGGGATGAAATATATTTGTTAATATATATTTGATTATTGGCAGCATAGGGCACTAAATTGTTTAGTGCCGATTAAAGTTACCTTAATAATTTATTACATGATGTGACAAGAAACTAAATATTTTTTCTTGAAAATGTGTGCAAAATATTATTTGTGATATTTTTAGGTGACGACAGCGAAAAAATATTCATATATATAGCTCCCATCCGTGGAAATATAATGGGGCATTCTTGCCACGAAATACATATTCACATTCTTCCAAAATACAGGGCTTTGATTCAAGATTATGTAATTCCTTGTACCGTCGGAGAAATGGAGCAGTTCATATCTCTGGCTCTGACCTGCTATGTCGAAAATCTGTACATCGAATTTAAAATTCAAGATGGGGTCGATGATAGTTATGATTTTGCACCAGATTGGATGTCGTGGTCGAAAAAAATGGATTATTTTGAACGTGATGATGAGGTAAGTGAATTTTAATTATGCAAATATCATTATTCTTCTGTACTAAAATAATGCTAATAATTAAAAATAATTTTCATAATTAATCCCTAGCTCTAATTTCATTGGTTAGAAAATAGTACAAGATCTTGCGCAGTTTCGTGTTCAATAATTCTTGTGCCAAATTTTGGGCCATTTCATTTGCTGTTTTACACTTTGCAGATTCTGGAAAATTGCGCATGAGCATGCGCGGTATGTAGATGTTTTTGGTGCCATGACACATAGTGGGCAGTTTCACATCTTGTGATGACGCGACTGCTGACAACTAACGATGTATTATTCTGTTATTAAAATTCACATCAGGTTTCTAAAATAACGGGGATTACTGTGAAAATCAGTATTTCCAGAAAAGATGGCAAGCGAAAGTGGAAAAGTGCAGTGAAAGAAATAAGACTGAGAATAAATAAAGTGACACAAGCCACAACAAATACGGGTTGACAGTTGAAGTTGATAGTTAACAGTGTCGCAGGTGTGGGATCTTGGTTCAAATATCTTATGAAAAATAAAACACGTTCTAATTTTTCTGATATTGACCATGGATTTCAACCAATTTGTGTATTACACGACACAATATTAATTTTGTCAAATCTTGCACTAGATCTTGTACCATTTTCTGACCCATACAATACCAGTTTTACGCTTCAGATGACTGCCACATATTATGAAAAACAAATGTAAAAATGAATTGATTCGAGAAATCTTTCATCTTGATTTTATTAGGGACTGAACGAGAATATTCTGATACATGTACAGTACATACATTATACTACATAAAATACATAGTACATACTACATTTTAATATATTGAAAAATAATATGTGAATTTATTTTTAAATAATATTCAATCACAAATTGCTACAGGTATTAAATACATTTTTCTTATTTTTAAGTTGAATGTTTTTTATATTGTAGTTTTCGGACTCTGATGATCCAAACCTTTACTCATTATATATGGATTTGAGTTCCAGCAATATAGAGTATTCGTTCAAGAGTAGAAGTGATTATTTATCTTACGACGAAGATTACCTCGCAGATTTGAATTCAGAAGTACAGAGAGAAAGTATGTTAGATTTTGCAGCCTGTCAGATTATGATAATGCTTTTCTAGTTTGTTATGCCGTGTATTTAATGTACTTATTGCCAATATTTTGATGTCCGTTATTTTGGTTCAGTTCAGATGATGGCTAAATTAAACTAAAATTAGTAAACCTTCATCTTTTTTTAATCTGATTCTAAATATTGCTGATTTTTCTTTAAGGTGCCGGTGGCGAAGCTTCACTAAATGTTACTGATAAACTTGTTCCATATTTAGGGAGGGAATGTTTTTTGCCAGTAGTACTCTTCATACCCAAAATTGAAATTATACAATTTCCCCTGAATAAAGGTATAATCCTCAGAGTAGTAATCCTACAGAAGCTCGTTTGCTCTATTGCATAGAAAAGCATTCCAAATTTTGTTTTTGTTTTTAGTTTAACAACAAATGTTTAATGGACGGTTTCAGTTTACGCTTGGGAAAATCATGTTTTTTTTTTATTACAACTTTAAAGTAATATGGGTATATGAATATGCAAAGACGGTCATTGCATTGGCCATGCCCCTAACACATCATGACTCATGTTAATTTTGAACTTTGTTTGTAACTGTTAATTTTCATGAATCTTGACGTCACAATTATCGATGCCAAACATGTCGCGTTTTTCTAGGGACACATATTTTAAGAATTTCCATTTTAAAATTATGTATGAAAAAATTTCTCCACAATATCCATAGTGATTTTATAAATATAATTTAGTTTTCCAAATCCATTTCATATATTTTTATTGATATTCGTAGTATGTGATATTTCCCTATTCTCGACACGAATACCAACAGCCCGTTGTATTGGTGTAATTTGTAGCTAACTTTGTAGTTAATAATCATACAATTGTTTTTCTCTGTATGGGTGACTTGAGCCAGTAGCGTGTTATTACTCTTAGGTATAATCTATAGTCTGTAGGTTATTTGTTTAGAATTATATAGTTTTAGCTTTCTCAACTGTTTTTCAGTATTCAAATAAAACTAGGTACATGGAATTCATTCTGAAATATCTCCATCTTAGAACAGGCTGAGTCATGGAGATGAACCTCACAAAATTTCATATCACAATCAATTTACTTTTAGAATGAGGGAGTCCAGCCTTGCGGGAAATTAGATTAAAAAAATGTTTTGTTAGTTAAAATAAATAAAATTAGACCATTAAATTGCAAGGCAAAGATTCTTGAAAATGTACGAATAAAATATTTTAATAAAAACTACTTTGAACGACGTCGCTAGTTCATGTGAATTAACCGATAAGAGAGTTACACCAATTAGCAGAGCTGACCGAGAAGAAGTGGAAGAGAACTTGAGACGTCAAACGAGGAGTAATTTCAGAAATAGAAAAAATTATAGCACTGATAATACGATACATAAAAAATATTAAAAAAACATTTTTGGATTCATTGAATAGTTATTAACAAATAATAAAAAAAACCACTGAACCTCCTCATTGTTGCTCTCACAGCTATTATTATATTGCCATACGGTGATGTTTGTTTCAAATTTGATACATTTAAATGAATTATTCTATCTATTCAATAATTTGGGCTACTAATGCCATAAATATATTTCTTCGCAGATAAGTGTTTATTGACATATTATTTTATTTCAGTGGTGTCACGAACTATTCTATTGCGAAATAAGACACCGATACCTACGTACTTCAATATTTGTGTGACTAAATACGCTGCTATTTACAAAGATAGTCCTGAAGATATCGTGAAGAGTATCGATGCCAAGATCAACCGCAAAAGCTATGGTAAGACATTCAATTGATAAAAAATACTCAATTTATTTTAGTTATTTGTTAAAACTTAATAATTCAGAGATATTTTTTTTTTTATCAATGTGATAAATTATAAAACAAGTATTTGATGAAAATATAAGCTCAAAGAATTCAAGCGTAACACTGATCGATCATCTTACCTTTATTTAAAAAAAAAACAATCAAGAAACACTGCCATTGGTGTACTTATGTGGTGCTTTATGCACCATTAGATGCAGAAATGGAACTGATGATGCATTAAAATGCGGATTTTGGGTTCGAGGTCTATTGAATTTTTTTTATACCATAAATTTTCTATTACTGTTATTTTTTCGTATGTTTCACAAAACGCTGTTGATAAGTTTGATAAATTAAGATAGCTACAGCAATTTCACAAGGTTTCGATTCCCCCTTGAGTAGTAATATCTTATCATCTATTTATTACTCCACAACAGGTCAGAAGGCCCAGTTTCGGCGGTGAATTACAGCACAGAACACCCGGGCTTTAGAAAAATCACATTCAGTTTTTGTGTTCTCACCGGGAATCGGACCCGGGGCGTTCCATGTGTGATTCAAGTGTCTTACTCATTGCGCCACGGAGACCGTCAATTGTATTATTTTATTTGATTTTTAGGACTGGGACCCAAAGCGTTAGTCTTGTCATCTTTAATTCATATTGCAAATGATAAAAGATCACCTTCATTCGATGTGCTGATAAAGAAAAATAGAAAGAAAAGAACAATTTTTTTATAGTGTGAACACAAGTATTTCTTCAAATATAGAATTTATTGCTTTGTATAAGTATTTTTCATTTTTATTTAAAAAAATACTTAGCTAGGATCATTCCTGCAAAGCTGGCTGGTTTCGGAATATTGGCTTCATGCAGTTCATCTCAACTTCCTCCCTACGGTACGGAGCGAGTGCAGATAGACATGTTGGCCAATACTTGGGGCATTTACGTAGACTCCGTTCAAATTCAGGTCAGTTTTCTTTGTGTTAATTATTTCGTATCGATTAATTTATGGCTTTAAGCCCTAGATATTCTAAAAAATGTATCTGTCTAAATAAAACCCATTGAATATTCTAATCTGGCATAGTTTATCAAATTGATCATAAAATAATTGCCCCGATGAATCAGTTCATCTACAAAGCCTTTATGATGCGCACAATAATTTATAATAGTATTTATATTAATGGAGGTTTTAACCAAACCAAATATTAACTATTTTTCGTTATTCTAAATTTTATATACCCAAGAGGATCTTTGTGATATTGCTATTGGAAGTAATTTTTTTTAATACTGTCTTTATTACCACCAAAGAGGATGGATGCCATATGTGTCTAACTGATACATGAATTCATCTTGTTATACTCCAATTAAGGACAGTTTTCACATAGCGAAATATCTACTAAAAGTAAAATTTTTAAAGGTATTTTTTAAGATATGAAAAATAACTACTAAGATTTTAACAAAAACAAAAATACTGTTTTATAGATATTCTACATCCTAACTCGTATATTTGAAATCAATAATATGGAATAAGTGAAACTTTTCATTTAAAAAATCTAAATATTCCAAATTTTCACAGAAACAATACATCTACTTATATTGTAATAGGAATGTATAGAAAACTTAACTTTTGTTTGAAATCGTTATAAACTGCCTTTTTGTTATATTTTATATGCCTACATATCCTATGTGTGGGTATGTTATTTCTGAAGTATTTTTGTATAATTACTCAACTAAATGATAATCCGATCTAATTCGTCTCGCCGCAACTTCGCACATATATCGTTTTGCTAAAATTTTATTCCACCAATCGATAGATCTCATATAGAAGAATCGATTTCCGTCAAAAAACACATGTTAGTTTTTTTTTTTAGATATTTGGCTTTGTGACGAGGGTCCTCATTTGTGTTTACTTTTGACATGACTAGAAAGAATTTGATTTATCTGATTAAGTCAAGTCTTTCTTGGATGTTCTTGTCCCATATTATCATTAACTCTCGCCATATACCTATATGAGGGTATTACAAGCAAACTTAGAAATATCCTCGAGATATTTGCGAAAAACTTTGAAAAAAGAATTGTGAGATTTCTAATTATGCTTCACCAACTCAATGGAGAATTCTGAAAGTTTGCGGTGTCAAGTAGTATAATTGAAATCTGTTTTTGCAAGATTTAAAGACGGTTTTGAATTACAATATTATTTAGGTAGGTAGGTTTTTATGTATAGTTTATTTTGGCATCAATGTAATGTTAACACTTAACCCAGCCGGTGACGGATCATAAGCTCTGTAAATGCCCAGACTTCCATATTCTCAACAGCTTCATCTCTGTTGAAAATATATATAATTTTGATAGTCAGCTCCATCAGTGAAAAATCCAGAATTTGTCATCTACCCAAAATATTGTTAATACGAATAATATAATGAATATTTGCAGGTAGAAGGTCTCGCTGTCTTACCCATTAATGTGATGGCGCAAGTATCAGAGAATCCGTTGAAGATTGCGGAGGAGTTGAGCTTCGGTCCTCACATTGTGGGAGATTCTAATGTGACTAGACATCTCTTGGTGAGCAATACTTCCAGCGTTCCTTTGCTCGTCAGCTGGCAAGTGTTTAACAATGAAGGTGTGCCATATTTTAATGTGATAAATGGTTATTTGAAAACTCAATCATGTTCTGTTTACTCATGTTTCTTCATAAGAGATATTTTTTTCATGTCCAGGGTTTTGTTTGAACTCACTAATCAAAGAATGTCAAATCACTGAATAGATTTTTTTTCCAAATAAATTGCTAAAATTGTTTATGTATTTTTTATAAATAATAATAATTAGACAATCTTCTTGTATATAATTAGGGAAATGTATAATTAAGTTATAGGTTAAAATTTATTTTATCTCACTTCTGGCTATGCATATTGTACTTACAGCATTTAAATTTTCTGTCAATGATAATTTTATTGCAGATACAGAAATATTGGGAGTTGATCCACCATTCAGTCTCCAATTAGATATCGGGAACAAGAGTTCCTGGCCTGAATTTTTAGATCACTATGCTCGAGACAGTGCTGGCTTCAATCAACGCTCTAAAAGTTCTTTAAGATCTAGCTCAACAAAATTTCCACATATCTGGTATGATGGTGAAAGTCATTATCCATCAGTTGATCCAGAAGGTGAAAATGATTATTCGGAACACTGTCCCAATGGGGAAGATGATTATCTGCCGGTGTATCCTGAAGTTTGTGAAAAATTCTATGTTTCTCATAAATCTTTTGTCAGTTCAAAAGACAAGTCTCCCTCTAACTCGGAGTCATCAGATTTTGACGAGAAACATGTGGAAATTCGTAAGAAAGTCGGGCTTTACACAGGACCTGTGAATTCTTATGAAAATTTCGGTTATAGTAGATTATTCATTAATGATGAAGTGAGCGAAATGGAAGATGCTTCTAGTTTATGTTCCAAAGATGATGATTTGAAGATGCAATTATTCTTAACCGACTATTGTGGACAACGCTCTGAAGATTACTTTAATGTGAGCAAATAAAGAAATTATAACTTAAATTTTCAATGTAAATCCAATTTCTATAAAAAACTTAATGTGGCAAATGTGTAAATAAATATTTAGTTGTTTTCTTTGCCCCCTGAATTGTACTTTGTCTCGTATATTGTTAGTTAATATTATTCAGCATTTTCCCCTGAATTCTAATTACTTCAAATTAAAATGATATAATCCTCAAACACTTTTTTACCGCAAGTTCCGAATCATAGTAAGAATCAAGTTCTGAAGGAGTGAGGAATTTCTTTCTGTACTAAAATACTTTGGATATGGAAATCTAATATTTATAAATATTTCATTTCAGGTTACACCTAGACTAATGGTTTTATATCCTGGGCAAGTTGCTAAACTGGGTATAACATTGAAACTAACAAAAGATATAGAAAGTCGGTCTGTAAAAAAATCTGCCGAAGACGATGAATGTTCTGGGAATGAAGCTTATCCGATCTGTATTAATCGTCTTCTTGTTGGAAATATTCAATGTCAGGAGTATGAAAGGTATGAGTTTTGATCAAGTAGCCCATTCATTTAAATAAAACGGCATAGGTGCATAGCACCAGGGAAGAACGAAAAACTTGTGAGATAAACTGTAGTTTTTTATTTCATTTACATTAGAAATATAATGGTCTAGGTTTTAATCGATGTTTCGAAAGACAAAGGACAGTAATTATTGTCCATAAATTACAGATTTAATATTTCTGACAATATACATGCTCGCTTATCTTTCAAATTACTTTTAGCCTTTTTAAAGATTGATTCTTAATGCTTAGAGGTACTTTATTATCTGTTATTTTTTAAAAGGTAAAAGTGAAAATTCTTTTCAAAATAATGTAATTTTTATTCTGATTTTAGTGAAGAATTATACAGATCCAATCCATCAGTTTCAAGTTGCCTTCTGACAGCCCAGCTTCTTCTTCCTAAAGTTCTCATCTGCGACTATAAGGATGGAATTGTTTTCAAAACTCACGCAATTAATATTTTTGCTTCTCGTTGTGGTTATTTGAGGTGGAAAACACGTTTATCGCATTTTGAAAACCTAAATATGTATTTAAGAATTTACTTTAGTATTCACGTTTCTGTAAATCTGTATTTTCTATTTACATATCTATTTATTTTAGGTTAAAGAAATCATTGACACTTTATAATCCATATGAGTTGATGGCCAAGGGAGTGATCTCTGTTCCTCAACCCTTTATATTGCCACATTCTGAAGAATGTTTTAATATACCTCCCAAGTCATCGTTTAAGGTTGGATATAAGTATCATTCAATGTACTATTGAATGTTTTCAGACAAATTGTTTCATTTTTATAATTATTTTAAATTCATTATAGTTTTTTTAATGTAAATATAAAAACTAGATTTTTTGGAATCACAATTTTTTTAATTATTGAAGGTAAATTTAGAATGCTCAGTGACAACATCAATGTGCTTGAAAGGATGTTATAACACATCTACTGAATTAAAAACTACTCATAATCTTTGTATATTACAGAAGAGGCTTCCGACTCAGGTAATTCATCACAAAACAATAACTTATAATATTATTTTTTTATTTTTTAAAAAATAAAAACCTTTATTAGCATAAATAAACAATTAACGATACATCCAGTAAAAAAAAATGGGACACGTAAGGTTGAACTTGCCAATAAAGAGTCTGGCTCTTGTGTTTGGCAAGTTTACAAAATAACATAAAAAAGAAACAAAAAATGCAATACAAAATAATAATAAAATAAAAAAAAATGAAACAATTTTTAAAAATTGAGAAAATATAACACTAAAAAAATATTAAATAAAAACACAAAATTCATAAATTTATAAACACAGGCACATATTAAACATACATCTCCATTTTCAAAATATAGTTAATGTTAATTATTTCGAGAAGCTTTTCTTTAATTTATCCTTAAATTTTCTGTAATTTATTTCTTGATGTAGATTTTGTGGTAAATTATTGAAAAGCTTCCGTCCTATGTAAGTATAATGATTTTTGGCTGTGGTAGTTTTAGTTCTCTGTAGAGCAAGGCATCCTGTTCTTAACCTTCCCGTAATACGGTCCGATGGGAGGCTCTCCTTATGCACCTGGAGCATACAACACTTTCCGTAGATATCCTCCACTCTTAAAACATTAAATTTTTTGAATAGTTCGGTAGTTGAGAACAAGGATGGTTTATAAAGTATTATTTTAATTAATTTTTTCTGTAGAACTTTTAAGGGTCTAAGATGAGCGTTATAAGCCCTTCCTCATCCAACTATTGCATATTGAATGATTGACTGTACTAGAGCATAATAAACTGTCTTCAATTGATCCGTCGATAAAATATCTCTAAGCTTTAAAAATATGTGGAATAATTTTCTTAGTCTTTTGCACATTGAATCTATTTGTTCTTTCCATTTAATATTTTGGTCGATTATTATTCCCAGATATTTTATCTTAGATTTTTCGGTCAGGGTAACACATTAAGAAGAACAGTTTGTATGGTCTCCGCAGTTAACAATAACAATGTAACAATATTTTATGTTCCCACTAACAAGTGTCTTCATAGAAGGTGTTTTTTTTGCTTTAGCTATAAATGAGTTTTATATGAATCTTTTCTGACCATTTTCTACAAAAATATTAAAATAATAATGTTTCACCTTTTTATTTATTTTTTTCAAAAATGTAGGTACTGTATCGGTCTTAGGCAAGCATCGCAATTGTTTACATAATATTTTATCTCCTTTAGTAAGTTGGGGTTTGGGTTTTATTTATAAATTCTTAAAATAATATTTTAAAAATACCACGATTACTTTTTTTTTCCCGCATTCTTCTGAGGAGATCCATTTTTATGGATTGACTTTATCACACAGTATTATGTTACTTCTAACACAAACGCCTGAATTATTTGGCACTCAACTAGAGTAATTGATTTATTTATAGTAATTAAAATTTGATTTATTTCAGAGTGTAAAACTGGATATAGTCATAATCTTTCCACAACTGCGTGTTGAACCCAATTACATTGATTTTGGCCCTTGTCCCGTTCGGTCATCCATCGTTCGATACTTCAAAGTTGAAAACCTCACAGGTAGTATGGAATCTATCTCATGTGAAACCAATACACGTGCATCTATGGGGTTTGAGAAAGAAATTTGTGTTATGTTACTATAATTGCTTTGATAACTTCCTCAGGAAGATTGTTCCAATGCCATTATAGTTATAAATAAGGTTGTTTCCTGCCTCTGAATATCCTGACGTCGATTATTGTTCATACTATATATTGGTGCATTGTTTTGTTTTGCCAGAATTTTGTAAAAAAAAATTTTTCCTATCAATTTGCCACCCCTCAGTAATTGAGGAATTATTCCTGCGCTTAAGTGCTTTTTTTAGCGGTTATCACAGAAGCCACCCTCTTTTTGAAAATTTTCCTCGTAGAGATTACACCCGATACAAATGGTAAATGGTTATTGAACATTGCAGATCAAGAGATGGAATGTACAGTAAATGCGGGCTGGAGATCCTTGGGGGCGTGGAGTGTAGATCCTTCCATAATGATGCTGGAACCCTCACGGTGTGGCGGCACTCGTCCAGCTAACTTTACTATTACATTTATGCCAGGGTATTAAAGAAATTACATTTAAAACATGAACAGTGAATCGATTCTAAAATATGTATATATATTTTTTTACCATGTATAATATTTTTCACGACTCTTATCCATCTGAATGAGTAAACACTTTGATAATCCAAAGGCTCTAATTTCATTATATTATACTTTTGTCAGAAGCCATTTGTAATATGCATCTCAGATATAGAATTCTCAGTATGCCAACAACAAGAATAGAAAATATTCAAAACTAATTTATAAAGTACCTTAAATACAAAACCGGTATTTATGTGTCAACTCTCATTGCCTCCACCTTCCATGGAATCACTTCTCCACAATACCGCAGAGTGTGTGCGGACCAACTACTGCTTCACAAAATTATGACAGGAATAGTTGACTGTACAGAACTACTTAGTTTAATAACAATACATGTGCCAGCCAGGATTTGTAGCACTTTTTCAGTGTACAATACAAAATTTAAAGACATAGATTACACAAACATCACTCTGTCAGATTTAAAATTTACACTAAAAATTAATTATGTAACTCGGTAGACATTATAATAATAAATATGTACATCTCCCTTCCCCTCCTTATCCCCTCTTCAAGCATCCTTGTTCTAATCCCGCCCAATTTTCAATAACTTAATGTTCTTAAAAAAATTAAAAAAATTCTTTGATTATTGAGAAATATTTACGAGTACATGAAAATAACATTTTTATATGTATAAACTTATATGTATTTATTTAATATGTAATATATTTTCTTTACTAACTTCGTATTCTTTGTGGAAATCTGTTGTTAGTTCTGAGTTTATACACTATATCTGTTGGTCTACTATAGATATGTATGTAGAACTGTTGGGTTTCCCAAATAGAATATAAGGCAATAGGAGTTGCAGTACATCATTATTAGGGAAACGGTTAAATAACTTGGCAGTTCACAGAGCACTTAATAGCTTTACTTTTTGCAGAGTATAATAAATTATTTGTTTTATAAAGCTAAGATGATCCGGTTTATGCTTTTGAGGATCATGAATGTTGTAAAAAATACTTCAATGAACGCAGTACTTAATCTTCTTCTCTGTCGTTCATCAGTTCTGAGGGTTGTGGCCGTTGGTACTTTCCCACTGCATTCCATTGACAATGCTTCTCCACCCTTCACGGCTCTACACCCTCTTCACAGCTTCATGTAGGGTCGCCCGTGACATTGTTTACACACCTCGATCCATCAAGCTACAGTTCTGCCTCTGCTTCTTCATCTTCTATTATGATTGAAAGAACATAGTGATAATACACATAATAAATCAAAAACGCAATGAAATAAAAAGCAAATTCATTTATATAACATTGTAATGAACAATAGGGTATTTTCATAAACTGGGGATATGATTTTAAATGTATTTAGTATTTAAAGAATATTTTTACGATTGCAAGCATTTTACCATAAAAATCTAAAACGAATGTTTTCATTTATAATTTCCTATTTTAAGTTTGATAGAAATAAAACGGCCCAAAACTGGCCAAAAGGTTGATGACGTCACGTGTGACTTATGGATCCTACGTTCACTCAAATCCTATACTGAGATCGTCCGACGCGGGCGGCTTGTGGCTTTTTATTTGTTTTTTTCGTCTTTTCCTTGTTTTTTTTTTGTTTTCACTTTTTTGAGTTCCGAGTATAGAAATGTAAAGGCCGCGAGGTAAGGAAATATAAAGTGTTTGCTTCCAGAATGTATTCATTTAAATAGTTGTATTATTTGCATGTACTATAAATATATTGTTTCGCGTACATTTAATGCAAAAGGGAAGTAACGTGACTCTGACACAACTTTTTTGTTGCTTGAGTGCGTGTTAATGCCTTTTTTTTATTAAATGTGATTTATTTATGAATATATCAGCTAGGGAAAATTACGGAAACAATGTCATAGGTTACTTTCAAGTACAAATTAAACTTAGTAACATAAGTACAGAAATATAATACAAATTTAAACAATAAAGTTCAAAGAATAAACTATTTTAGTATTGTAGTACCTGTCAAGCTTTTTAAGTGCTAATTTCAGTACATGCAGATGCTAAATTTTTATAGTCTATAGTCTACATCATTAAATTTAGTATTTTGTACTGAACAAGACCTACGGAAAAAAAGTATAGTGGTTTGTTTTTTTTAACATCTCGTTTCATAACGTTCAAATGCGATCAATAATTTTTTCCGCATTTTTTCATTAGTACTAGGAATAGCCAAAAAAGCTTTATTTGGCGTCTTCACCGCAGTGTTTGTGCATATCGGAACTAAACAGTACTTGAATCTTACAACTAAAGACATTTTATGCGCGATAATTAGTTAAAACAGTGTAAAACAACCGATTGCAACAAAAACAACACGTAGGCTATACAAATTCGTATGAATTTGTTTGAATGGTCAGTTGGATTCGTAACGCGTGATGTCACAAGCCCATTCGGCATCCAAATGGTCGTTTTAGCGCCAATTCAAAGTATACGTTTTTAAACCGCCAATTCAAAGTATACGTTTTTAAACCGCTCTGAAAAATTAACGCATGGACTAAACAAAAACTGTACAGTTACCATCGTAATTTTTTCTCTAATTTTTTGCAAAATAAAAAAAAAAAGTGGAAATACCCTATAACCATGCATGTAAATGAATGTTTACCCAGTAGATCGTCAATTAATTATCTACAGAACTAAAACATTACTCCTGATTAAAAAAATATATTGTGCAATTCATATTTGTTTAGGTACATTCCTAGTTTGCTTGTTGTGATCCAAACACAATAATGTATTGATAAATCACAATTATATACTTGTGAAGATTTACTGGAAGTGAAAACTTTTTTTATCATATCTTTTGTAAATATAGCCCGTGTATTTGTGTTTGATTTTGTGGCTTTCAGGTTTCGAGAGGGTGATCTGGATGCTACTATAGTAATAGATACTCCCGTACCACACTGTTCATACAGAATCAAAGTTATCGGCAAAGGTGTTCCCCGGGAGAGTAACCTTATAATAGACTCCAAGGAAAGACAGTGATTACATTTGTATCAAATTCAATATTTTAGTTCAATTTTGAAAACGGAAATTATTATGAATGTGTATTAACACATATTTCTATTTAAAAATTGAAATCAAATGTACAAATTAAAAAATTAGTATTTAAATGTTTTATCCATTTAATAAAATAAACCAAATTTTCGTAGTATATTATTTATTATGAATACCTGTATACTTACCTCCAAATTTTACCTATTGCATAAATCCCAGAACGTTTTATGAAAACTGAATACTATTAGCCTCGAGCTTTAGGAATCAAGCCCAAGGTTACGAACAAAATATTGCTATATAGTCATAATTATTTCGTAATTTTGTATTTAAAAAGAATCATCCGAAAGTTAAGCAAATTTATTCTGAAAGAGAGCTGAGATACTTTAATTTTGAATGTTTTTTTTAATTAATTTAATCAAAAATCAAAACTGTAAATACAACTATTTCAAAATTATTTCTTCAACTAATCACAAAATTAAATTAAATTGTCTGGCAAGAAACTCTCACCAAAATAAAGCCTAAAACATTTTTATAAATCAGTAGAAGAATCTTTTAATAAAAATGTAATTTAGTGAAGATTATTAAAATGAGGTCATTTTATGTATTTGATTCTTTTAATTAAAAAAAAATTGTAACGTATCTACTAAATAAAAACAATAAACGTTGATAATTTTTCAATCATGGAGTTTAATAATATTTTTTCTAAATTCTTAATCAAATATTTTTTGGTTCCAAATTTTGATTTAATTGAAAAAAAATGTTGCTTCATGATAAAAATACGTTTTACGAGTAAATAGAGGGGAAAGCTTTGGGGGTATGATTATACTATATAGCTTAATTATATAGCTAGCGAAAAAAGAGAAGCTGCCTTGAAATAAGGTGGGTTTAAGTGTATTAAATGTACCTACTCCGTATTCGAAAGTACTTTCCAGGGGCTGAGAAAGATTAACCTAAGTAATAAAAAAGAGCATTTTAAACATCTTCGCGTAGTTACGGTAGGTACAAGGTGATTTATGCAATAAAAAAAATCACTTAATTTTTTAGAGGACTCGGATAAAGTACCTACCTTCTACTTCTACAAATTATGTATTCTATAATGTTATGATGAAAGAAGTTATGATGTCTGTAGATGGGAAAAGAAACTTGTAGGTAATATAAAACGAAAATAATTTAAATTGAAAAAGTTTTCTGATGGAAAATTATCACCAGCGAAAGGACATTTCAAACTCAACTGTCAAACTTATCGCTTACGGAGACAACTTCGTGTAAGCAAGTTTTGTTACATATTAAAGAATATAATTTATTTTCCATTTCAAGAATTTACAAAAAATCTTTGCTCAAAACCTTTTGATAATGCATAATATTTTTTGCCTAGCCGTGATAAAAAAGTAAAAGTTTCTTGCATTGTCTGTCAAAACATGGAAAAAAAACAGTAAAAAAACTATGTATTATTTTTATGCTGGCTTCACTGAGTTAAAGTTTTGTGATTGGTTATGTCAAAGTCACGATGTTCTATTTCAGTACCCACTGAATTTCTTAAATAAGAGCATTGATAAAAGATTATTAGAGGAAAGCTTTAGGAACACCGCGCCCTCAATTAATTTATATTCTTGACTCACTAGTTATTTATATTTTTTTGTCATGGTTTTAAATAAACATTACCTATAATTAAGATCTCGTAAAATACTTTTGTTGTACATATAAATTTGTTTTATGATATTCTGAATGTAGAATTTGAAAAATAGTTATACCTAGATATTCGCTAGTGAATAAATTGGTTTTATTATAAAATATTTTGTCTTTTTCAAAATGGTTGAAACTGTAATATATCACAATTCAGTATAAAAAAATTAAAATTTTGAAAAAAACTAATGCCCAATGTTACTATGATTTGAATTCGCTATGTAAAGTAGTAATATTTTGTCAAAAAACAATACCTATTTGATTTGGCTTCATCAGTTTGAGTCAAATCTTGCCGATATTAGTGATATATTGTCTTTAGGTATTGATACCTATATAGATAATTGATAATATACATATGACATAAACTAGATGAAAAATACAGTTATGTGTGTGAAATTAGGATCCTGGACGAGTGTTTCCGAATCGAGAGTTGCTCGCTGGTAAAAATCCCAAAAAAGGTAATCAAGTGGTAGTTATTAATAATTAGTCGATCGAATAATAAAAAAATATATATATTTCAAGAAAACATTCACATTCGTACGAAAGTGCAAAAATAATCTCACCGTGGGTTATTCACGCAAATAATGACGTAATAATAATTACAGTCCCGTTAGATATAATTATTTAGAGCAGTTAATGAAACATTAAACCAAATAACATACGCAATTTGATTTTAATTACGACCGAATTAATTACTCAATATTATCTTATGGCTGTACCTACGCAGGCACTAATTTAAGCTATTAGCAAACAAAAGCTTCTAATCATTCCGTGAAAATGAACAGATTTTCCTCATCGGAAGATCCATTTAACGCTCCCATAAAGTACCGAGACATCCGACACGAGATTAACTTTAAATTAATAAGAGTTACATCGACATTAATGGATGAATAAAACCACCCGCTTTCGGCAACAAAAGTGAAAACCTAATCTAATCAGGTTATGTAGCAAGGATGGCTGTCTCTATGCGGGTGGCTCCTCCCGTATGAAAATTAGCCAAACAAGGGTGTGTGTTTTGTGTGCCGCGTGTAACATAAATTATGGTCAGTTGAATGATGGATGATCTAAAAACTTTCCAACTTGTCTGTTATTCCTAACTGAGTGGAGGCATGTCAATTTAATACATCAGATATCTTCTCGAAAATAAATATTAAAGCCAATGAAAAACAAACTGTCAATACGTTATCTATTATCGTTGTTTTGGATCTTTTCCTAAAATAGAAATGTTAAGATTAGTTATTGTCGCATTTTTTACAGGTTTTCGTGAATGTTATTCACATTCCAATAAGATTAGTCGTTAAAAAATACTGTAAGAAAACTTTTATACTTTGTGGCTAAATAATGTCGAATGCTGAGGCCGTAATGTAATAAAAAATAAAGTAATCGCCTAAGAAAAAGAAAAAAAAAACAAACAGATAGAAGCATTGAGGTATATAACTAGAGTAAGCATGAGCGTTCGAAGTATAGTCCCTCAACCTGCGGCCATTTGGCATATATTTGATAGAATGGATTTCAGTCTGTTGCTAGCAGTGCCCGGCTACTTTTGAACTTTTGTCTCCTCGCAATTACTAAAATGCCTATATGTAGGTACGCTAAGATACTGCACAAATCGATCTGGAAAAGCGATAAGTAATGTTCTTATCTTAATCAATACTTGTTTAAAATAGCGATTTGAAAGTCCGAAAACGTGTTATTAATATGTTACCAATTTGTGAGTAACCTTCTGTCTCTGTCCTGTTCAGTTAGTCGGGCGTATAGTGAGACAACAAACAAAATTGACGCGTATGCGGAAGGGAGCGACATACTAAATAAAACTTACAGTAGACCGATGTAAACAGTCCGTGTTTTTACTGTGGCTACGTGTTTTGTTTGCCAAAGTTTACGTGATATGACGTGACACTTGCTCCATCCGCTAGTCATTTCCCTTTCTTTGAGGACGACTTTTTAGCTTGGATTTGTATGAACTGTCATCTTAATTGGATAGAAGTAATTTTCTACGGTATTTATGATAAAAATGTAATTTAAAGTATTGTATTATGACTAAAATATAGCTGTTTGAGATCCAGATTACGGTTTTTGAAATTTACATTAACTTCGGTACAATAGCACTCATACGACGTATTTAAGTCAAATTTGTTGTAATGATTTAAAGGTTCGTTATTTAAAATTGGGTTGAAAAACATTATTCTTTTATCTATTGATAAAATAAGAAAGCGACCAATGAAAATTTTTAAATATTTGTTTTTTTTACAATAAACATAAGTGATAAAACAGAGTATTAAAAAATAAAGCATAATTAGATAGCAATGTAATACATATTAATAGTAAAAATAGTAAACAAAAAATCCCACAAAGGCATGGCCTGTTCGTGGGTATACAAGAAAATGTTAATGAATTTTTGCTCCTATAATAAATAATGGACAGTTGTAATATTTTTGTGTAACATAAGAAAGAAAAAATAAAATATTATGAAAAAAAAGATTATATGGTATTTTTTTTATAGTAATTAAAAAAGGAAATAAAAAATATTAAAAAAAACATAAAAATATTTCTTATTATTAAAGGGCAACAAAATATATCATAGAATATTAGAGTTCATATTTTTAGTTTGAATCCAGGATAGTGCATGTTTTTTAAAATAAGGATTTTTTTTTGGAAAGAAATAAAGCATTTTAAATCACACAAATTTCATAGTATTTTTCGAAAGTTCTAGATTAAATTATGTCTTCAACAATATTTCAAAAATAACAAAATAGTAAATTTTTTAGTTATTTTAGTAAATCGTTAAAGTATATGTAATTTTAAGTACTTTTACAATGATTTTTATGCTTTTTCATACTTTTCGGCTTTTGTTATTTACTTAAATAAAATTTTAATATGCTTTTATGGGCGTAAGTATAGCCTGTGAGCTCGCCAATACATGACAGATGACATTAACATAACCATAGAAAAACATAGCAGTTGAGCTCTCAGAAGTAAAGCAACGTGAATGCAGCAATGCTTGAACTACATGTCAATAATATTCTAATAATAAATAATATTATTTGGCCATACGGAACTTTAAAGCACACCTTGGTTTAATTACTAATAGTATTTTATCGGTTAGGTAGGTGTATTTAAAAAAAATATTGCGTACCTGAAAAAAGCACAAATAATTATGTTTTTGTAAATGATGTCAGTAGCGACACTCAGAGAGTGGCTTTGTGACGTTTTGTCATTTTTTATAAGAAATTCATGGCGTAGCCGAAATACTGTTATAAAAACGAGGATGTTTTTGTTGATTGACGTTAGCAGGCGCTACCCAGGGGCGACTTTGTGACGTGAGAAATTATTTAAAAAAAGAGATTCATGGCGTAGCCGAAATATTGTAATTAAAACGAGGATGTTTTTGTTGATTGACGTTAGCAGGCGCTACCCAGGGGCGACTTTGTGACGTGAGAAATTATTTAAAAAAAGAGATTCATGGCGTAGCCGAAATATTGTAATTAAAACGAGGATATTTTTGTTGATTGACGTTAGCAGGCGCTACCCAGGGGCGACTTCATGACGTGATGAAATTATTAATTTAAATATTTTTTTTCATTTTACATAGCGTAGCCGAGATAAGAAATTGCGTGGTGTTTCGAAATTTAACCGTGTAGGTAGCCGCCTAGTTACAATATTATTTTTGTATTTGTATAATTCCTGTTTTATAATGTTTATGTATTTATCGCTAAAAGAATTAAACTAAAGATAGTTTTTACTTTTAATCGCTATCCGTTTTTTAAATTATGTTTGTAACACTCAGTAATATTTATTATTCAAGTATTCAATGTTATTTTTGCATTTTAATTAATATTGTTAATATAAAGCGTATTTTTATTTATTCGAATTTACTAGACTGTTTTTATTACAAAAAATAAAAATGCATATTTCTCTATGTATTTTTCTGTTATAAACAATCTATTAAAATAATATACATCAAATTTCCATTGTCTGTTGATTTTATTTGCAATCTTCTTTTTTTTCGATGGTTAAAACTCTAGGAAATTCAAAGACAATAAATTTTTTACTGTCATATATTGGCGAGCTCACACGCTATACATAGCCCTATACTCTTTAAGTTTGTATTGGATTGTATATTTAATTTTTGCATTTTTTTTAAAACGTATCATTATGAAATAATCTGTGTCAGTACTTTTTCCGTTTTTTAAAATTATTTGTAAATCGTACGTTTGAATATGGCGGATAAAACTGGGCGCTTTTGTTGGTTTTTGGATGGTCCTAACTCTCATAAAAAACAATTTATCAAAGAAGGAAAGCGATAGAGACTAGCTTATGGTAGATATCTATAGTGCGTAAAAAATGTCACTGCTCTAGTGCTAAAGTCCAGTTATAAAAAAAGGGAATATGTTTGTATGAAGAAAAGTTGGACCGCGTTTCCTCTTAATAAACAAGAATGACCCTACCTCGTTCAAAACGCAACTCCCGATTTGAATTCAACTGTTCCGTGTTGTGTCGTTTTAAAAAGTAGAAATACTACTGAAATCTTAAAGAAACAGGATGAGACAACATTTTATGTGTAAGTAGCAAATGCTTACTTAAAAAAAAATATTTCTCCATTTGTCAGATCGTCAAAGAAAACAGATTGGACATGTTGTTAGTGTTGCCAGGGTAGTCAATTTTTTTACGCTACTTTGCTCATCCAATGAGAGAACTAACGAAAATTGTACCCCTCGGATTAAACAACGCCATGGTGGACATTTAACAGACATTATCTTTAAACATAAAATATGATTCAACATGACATAAAAATATTAATTTTATGTGAAATAAAATTTCTTTTATTTTTAAAATTCAAAGTTCATTAATTCAATTACTCTCATTAAATGACCCTTTACTTATCTACTCTGTTGTGTCTATCAACGATTCAGCGTGTACAATAAAATTCTAGAGAAATGAACAAATAGTTTGTTTTTAAAGTATAATTATCTTACATTTGTGTTATGATTATATTTTTCGCGATCTGGCAACATTACGTGGCGACACAACCCGATGTCTTCAAATATGATTCTGCGCTCCTTCTGGCCTATTTACATAATAAACAGTTGAATGTTTTAATATATCGAGTTTCTTTACTAACATTTCCTGGTATAATAACTGCATTTAAATTAATGTATTTGTTTTCGTTTTTGCAATTTTTATTTTAAAATTGTTCACTAATGACCGGGTTTTGTCATACCCGCATCGTCAGACTATTGAATTTATAATAGGTACTTTTTTGTTATTTAAATAAAGTTCGTTTTTAACTAGCAAAGTGAGTTCATTTGTATTAGGTACATATTCTGATTAGTTACACACTTATGTGCTTTCATTTTATAATCGAGGTAGGTTAGTTTAATAAAGAAAGTGTATTTAGTAATCTCAAAGTAAACCACAATTTATATTTTAATTAGATATTTAGTTATAAAACGTTCAAAACCAGTGATTTTGCTGGAAAATTAGTTCACCTTCTAAAAAGGTTAGTGCGTCTGAAGGGGCTCAAAGCAAATTGTTATTTCAAAAAAAATCCATGTTTAATTTTTATTGCTATTTTCATAAATTATCGCAGTTAGAAAGTTTGTGGTTTTTCTATTTATTAATATACCTACATACCGAAGTAGATATAAATAGTGAAATTATTGTTCGAGTTTGGGAATCGTTCGCGAAAGTTCTTCGTAAAAAAATATATCAAGGATATTTCGTGGATTTTTTCGCTTTCATTCTTAATTATTTTAAAACGGGTAAACATTATTCTACACGTTTTTCAAGGGATGCGCCGCATCCATTGTATATATGGACAGAACGCGCCTGACATATGTGTATGTATCAGCACACAAAAGATATCAAAAAGTCAAAGAACAAAAGATATCAAAAAGTCAAAGAACATAAAATGTCAATATTTTGAGTTTGTCCAAGTTTTTGTAGACAAGGACTGAATTCAACTCCCCGGGGAGCCGTTAATATTAACACATTACAACAGAGATGAAGAACATTTTAGAGAAAGTAATATAGAAGTCTAGGCATCTACAGGGCAGTGTGTAAAGTGGCCACTAAAACCAGCCAATGACAGGTCATAAGCCCTGTAGACGCCTAGAATTCTATATCACCTTCTTTAAAATGTTCTTCATCTCTGTTGTAATATGTTAATATTAACAGCTCCCCAGGGAATTGAATCCAGTTCTTGTCAACAAAAATTTGGATAAACGCAAAATATTGTTGATAAATCCACCTGGTCCATGAAGAAGTATAATTAAAAATTTTCAGGCGTTGCCCAGTATGTAGGTGAAATAATTTAATTAGTTGAATTAAGGTTTCAGCTCTTTAACTTTACAAACATCAACAGATGAAATAATTGAAGGAATTTAGATGTTCAAATATGAGCAGAATGATGAATGTTACACAGTTTGTACTAGGTGGCCACTAAAACCAGCCAATGACCTGTCATAAGCCTGTAGATGCCCAGACTTCTAAATAACCTTATCTAAAATGTTCTTCATCTTTGCTGTAATATGTTAACGTAAAATGAGTAAACAGCAGATCATTGGCGTAAGTAGCTTTTACAAATTAATCGTTAATGGTCCATAAATGTTATGGTTTTAATGCATTTATGATCGGTGGTTACATGGAACTAAAACGAAATAAAAAAGAAAATGAAATGCACCACCAGTTACCAAAATTAATAAAGGGTTTAGTCAACTATAACGCACGAAAAATTAGGAAATCATACAATTTTGCCATTTTAAAACGATAATTTTTCAAAATCGCGTAATAAAAAAAAAAAACGCGCATTAAATAAAAACAGCAATTTTTAAAGGTGTTTCTTTTTAAAAATATACTTTAAATTTATATATAACTAAAATATAATTACTTTTCGACCCGCCAATTACTCTATTTCAAATTTATACTGAACTTTCGTACATCGATTCTCATATAAAAACTGAGTGTTTAACTAAAATTTGTATTCATGATTTAGGAATAATCGATCAGACATTAAAACAACTGCATCAAAGTTTTAATGAATTGTTTACGAAAATAAATAAAAGCATTTTAAATCACAGAAATGTTGTGATATTTTTCATTATTTCTGAATATATTGAGTTTTTCTACTGACATTTCTTGGTGGGAATGCATTTTAATTCTAATAATAAAAATACGTGTATAGTTTTATTCCACTTTTATTCATAAATTTAGTCAGTCTGACGATGTCGGTCACGACGAAACCCGGTCACTGGTAAAAATTTATAAATAAAAGTGGAATAAAACTCAGGGTGTAATATTCAATTTCTAACAATATCTTATTTAAATTTGTATTACTTTCATACCGGCCCTCGGACGGTCGTGGGCGGACGTGTCTTCTGTGCTCCGCATTCTAATGCGTTTTTAAAACAAAATTTTGATCGAAATATATACCTTTGTGTTCCTTATTATGCAGTTCCATTCTATAAGGTCTACGAAAGGTTGGCTGAAGTGACGCAATTTAGGAAAAATATATTCATTTCAATATTTCAATCACAGAATTAAGAAAAGTCCAGAAATCGCATACGCACATTAAATAGAAGGCGACTAAAGTACTCATAAACGAGTAGGTTTACGTTTTGACCCTTTACTTTCTTTATAGACGTCGCTCAGTACGCAACTCCTGATTTGAATTCAACTATGCCGTGTTGTGTCCTTTTAAAGTGTGGAAATACTGCTAGGATCTTAAAGAAACAGAATGCAATCACATTTCATGTGTAGTTAGCAAATGAATGTGTATGTAACAAATGCATTACTTAAATTTAATTATTTATTCATCTGTCAGAGTGTCGAAGAAAAGAAAATGGACATTTCGTTAGTGTTGCCAGGGTAGTAAATTTTTTACCCTACTTTGCTCATCTAATGAGAGAACTTATGAAAATTGTACCTCGGATTAAATAGCTATGTGGTGGATATTTGACCGACATTATCTTTCAAACATTTAATATTATTTGACAAGATATAAAAATATCCGTTTTATATAAATAAAATTTGTTTTGTATTTTAAGTTTAAAATTCATTAATTCGATTACTCTTATTAAATACCCCTTTACTTATCTACTCTGTTGTGTCAATCAATATTTCTGCGTGCACAATAAAATTTTAGAGAAATTAACAGATTGCTTTTTTATTATCTTACATTTGTGTTATAATTATATTTTTCCCATCGTGCAACATTACGCGGCGACCTCACGAATGCGCGCAGTGAAAGTGAGGCATAGTGGGGGAATTATTGGACACAGTCCGATGTATTCAAATACGATTCTTCACTCCTTCTGGACTATTCTTAATTCTATTATTTCAATAATAAAATTTAAACCTTGTAAAATTTTAAGCTGCCAACGGCTACCTAACTTATAAAGTACATGTAACTACATGAAACTATTCTTAAATCCAGAAAGAATAAAGCGTCCAGAAAAAAAATCTAAACTTTATTAATTTTAAACTACATATTCCAGCTGCTTTATTTAATTATAATAAATTGTTATCTTCAGCAATTCTTTTGCAAATTTTCCGATAGAAGAATCCTAACTGACCTAATTTAACGTTATAAAGTGATTAATTCATTCATTGACTGTCCAGATTTGCTGGAGTTGATGTGTTTCCGTGTACCTGGTCGACATACTCGCCACAGATCTCCTTTTTGTTCTGCAACGTCTAGGACTAACTATCACATGCACTCGCCTATCTCCAGGCTCCACAGATATGGTATTACCATCAGTATAATCAGTATGAGGACAAGGCTGATATATTTGGTTCTGGTCTTGAAAGTTATACAACGAGTCTGATTTATTTTTTTCTCTCGCAATATAATTCTTAAACTTTTCTTTATATTTAATAATGTTTTTTTTTTGCTTTTATATATTTATGTATTAATTTCTTTAATATATTTGGTTGCTTATATGTGTATTTGTTACTATTGTTATAGTTATGCAATTTTATCATTTTTTGCTATGTAATTGTATATGTATTTTTTTTCCTGCTTATGTTCAATATATGTTAAAGGCAATTTATGCCGTTTATGAATAAAATAAAATAAATCAAATGTTATCATTTTTGTAAAAATATTTTTAAAATTTATCTTTGTATATTTAGTCTTCTTTGTATATTCTCACATGTAAACAAAAAAAAAAGTGAAAAAAAAAACAAGAAACACAATATGGCTTGTATCGCTTCCCGTATTCCATTCTTAACCCTTTCATTTGATTTATTTCAAACCTTCAAACGAACACTGACTTTGCGTTTTTATTTTTCCCTTAATAAATTAAATAATAAAGTCGAATTTCTGTTTTTCTAATTGCTGGTAACTTTTTCCATGGCATCTATTTTTGTCTGCCAGGTTGCAATCCGCAATTTCGCCCAAAATGGCATTCATATTTCGACATTTTCAACTTTTGTATTTCGATGTTATTTGCATTATTTAAAGTCAAATGCCAACTGGCCTGTGACCTAATACGTTTATATTTATAATTGTTTATTAATTTTATTTATGGGCGTTTCTATGAACCTTTTACAAAATTATAATAACTAATGAAAAAAATGACAACAAAAAAAAACATACCGTATTTTTCGGACCATAAAACGCACTTATGTACTCTGAAAATTCAACCGAAAATTTAGGTGCGTCTTATTTATTTATTTATTTCGACCGCTTACGTCTTTGACAAAGTACAAATGATATTACAAAACAATTAAAATGAAACAAAACACCTGAACGAAGAAATTATAACATTGGTATACAGCAAATTAACAATGAATAAAGAGCTTAAATATAAAAAGTATTTATGTAACAGTAATCATAGTATAAACAGTAAAACAAGTATAACACTTTACATTTTTATAATTTAGAAACAAGTTAAAGAGTAATGATTTTAATTTGTATAAAGATAAATGAAATAAATCTTAGTTTACATGTTTGTTTGCTAATATGTGGAGCCGTGGAATAGGTGAGTATTTAGCATAGTTTGAACTATGCCAATCAACAGAAAAGTAGTATTTTGTCTCGTCCCACGCTGTCTCACATAAAAATTCCCACAATTTAAAAGTTCGGGACTGTCAAGAACATCATTTAATAACTTGAAAAGCAGCACTAAATCTGAAATTTCGCTTATATCACTAATACATTTGAATTTTTACTGCTTCATTAAACATTTATAGTTTAGCTCGTGAATTGAAATGTTTAATTTGAAATTCAGGAATCTTAAAAACTTGTGTTGGACCTTCTCCATACTGTTTATATGGGTAACATAATGAGGAGACCAAACTGAGGACCCATATTCTATATAGTCCGATGCGTCTTGTCGTTCGCAAATACCGTAATTAATAAAAATATATATACATCCATCAGGTAGTGGAAAGAAGCTGTAAAAAATAAATATAACATCTGCAACAAATATAAATATTTTCCCATGTAATAGAAAGGAATATAAATTATACAAATAACAATTAAGAATGAAAGAAAAGAGAAAATTACTTCAGTTTAAACAGAGTTTGGAAGTTGAGTTTTTATATAAAACAACTTTTATGAGAAGAAAATAAAAACTTATGCTTGGATAGAAACTTTAAGTAGTTAAAAATAGCAAAGTAAAAGATATTAAGAAAAAAAAAATCTCAGAAAGAAATGTACTTTTTTCTTATCGCCGTGTTTTGTAGTTTAATTTTTCATGATCGTACTCTTAATATTTTTACAACCTGGAGTACTCAGTGGCGAGCCGTGATTTATTTTATAGGTAATCTACAAAAAATGTTCATTAATTTGTACCTGCGTGTAAGTACATTATATGTAAGTAATGTAACTTTAAATTATCATTTTTTCTGTGGTTCTGTGAAAATCAACTCAAACAATAATAATTATTTAACCACGCGATATACATAGCTTTGTATAATACTTGTATAAAAGTTTATTAACAAATACCACAATGACATTCAGCAGTAACTATCAAATCGGCAGTGTATGTCAGAATTTTGTAACGAGAACCTGACTTGGGAGGACGCACGGGAGTTAGCAGCCGATGGGGATGCATAGAGTTTTTTTGTGGATACCATCAGCGCCCTTGAGGTGATTTTCACAAAAATGGCGCTTTATAAATTATCCAAAAATTATTGTTATTATTATAATTATTATACGCTCCAACTAGGGAGCGGACATGGACATGGAATGGCCTGAATTATATTATAATTTGACATCATCCGCTGACGAAAGGATTTTGACTTGTACTTAACTGACTAAATATGTCATGGCAAATTTTTCAATTGCATTTCTAAATCTAGATTTCCGTTGTGATAATAAAACAAACACATCTTCACACAAACCTGTCAGTTTTCCACGCAGGGTAAAATCTTAAATAACGGCGTTGAATTGCAGATTTTGTTAGGGTTAGCTCGGCGATTTACCGCCCCGGCACTGGGCGAGGGTTGGCGGTGGAGGATAGTATGATGGATCCGGGATAAAATGGGTTTCCTAGACACATTTCCGTAAAACCACAATGAATAGCGCCAAGCAGAACTAAACCAAGTCGGTTTATGAATATTGCGGTTGACCCTTTCAGTCCAATAATTTTTTTTTCTACCTTTGTCATTACACCATATCTGAATCCGATGGTGCGTAGGGCATTAAATTAGAGAAAAAAAAATGCATCGTAATTCAATCAGCAAGATTTCAGAGATATTAAAATATTTTAGTTCAAACCACCTCAAACCAGATCTTATATTTTATTTTTTGAGTTGGCGTTTATTTTAAAGAGCTTCAAATTTTTATTTTACAAATAAAATCAAACAGTGATTTGAGTCTAATTTCGTTCATTCAAAAATATCAGACATTATTATCTTCTGATGAGAGCATTTTTAAACGAAAAATTCGTTCAAACTCCACTCCACCACAACTCGATTCCTATTTTAAAGTTTAGTTATTTCCAATTAGTTAAAAGTGACCGCAAAATTAAAATATTTTTTATCGCTCAGGAACGCTTAAACGACATGCATACAAATCCAAACTACAAAAATATTTATGAGCTTTATATTCGTCGGCCTCGTGGTGTAATGGTCAGCGTGTTTGCCTACCATGGAAGAGGTCTCGGGTTCGATTCCCGACATGGTTGATACGAATTATTTATTTAAAAAGGTGTTTTCCCACTAGAATTTTTCATAGTCCTTGGACTGGTACCCGAAGCGTAAGACTGGTCACCTTACTTTCATATAACAAAATTGATCGATATATGCTGCGATTGGTGTACTAATCCAGTGCCCTATGCACCATTAGATGCAGAAAGGGTATGATGATTAAATTAGATTTTTTAACATTAAATTTATTTATCCTTAACCTAGCCGGGCGGAGGAGAAGGAGATTCGAATCCCCCATAAACCAATTTTAATTTGATAACTCAAGTATTATTAAAGCTTTTTGCAGTTTATTTTTTGAAACAAATAGAAAGGATCATTTTCCTGTTTTTGTTTTTTAAATTTTGATATGGTTTTTTTTTTTTTTTTTTTAATTTTGACATAGTTGCTTTTTAAAAAAATATTAAAACAAAAAACGACGTAAATAATACAAGGGTCAATTTCACTTTATGTACATAAGCATTCGGCAAACTAAAAAAATGAATAAAATACACGAATGAGTACGTGAAAACATGAATAAATTATTGCACGGTCGTAAATGATTCTAACGTTTTATTCTCCTGACGCCATACAAGTAAGCGTAAGGTCGTTTGGTCCCCCCGTTCGGATCATGTGTAATTTTTGAATGCTTAGTGAGGGAAAGGTTAGATAAAAAATGATCGTTTTTATCTAATGCGTATTTACTTAATTTCATTCGCTCAATTTTGAAAATACAGCGTTTTAAAATGGCTAAATCATATAATTTTCTTACTTTTTATGAGATTACAGCCCTAAACAGAAAACGCTAAGTTGCTTTCTTTGGCCGACTCTCTGGATTTCCGGTAAAATAATTTGGAATGTGTATGTGTCATCGATTCATGAACGTTGTACGACAGGTATTTAAAAAAATTCAACATTAATAATATCAATCACGAGCAAACGAGTGGAGGCGTCTAAAATAATAATCTCGCAATATTTGTCCCAGGGTGAATGGGTTATCAAAGGTTACCGTGGGTCACGCTAGGTTATATGCCTTTCCTGGACTTTATTGCAGCAGACTTGAGATTAAATCAGTCGTAACGTTGTCGGCTTCCTCTCACCTACTTCTATTTCCAGAATAGGGTCCTACAATCTACACTGGGGTCCCACTACCCTCCCTTCACCCTGTCTAAGGACACGCTTCCGGGAGGAGATATCGAGAGCGGGCGTTAAGTAGTTTTACACCTTCGAGATAGTTCTGTACTGACGTCTTAGCTGTAAAAGTATTGTGATTTCGTGTATAAAGCGGGAAATACAATGTCGTACCCCGCTTCCTATTTTTACATTCGTAGATTTTTATTTATTTGTTAAAACTTAACGACGGAAGAAAAATTATAGACCTTTTAAATGTATTCAAAATTGTAAATTCAATATGGGATTGCCCTGAACTATTATCTCTCATCAACTTCAGGGTGCCTGGAAGAATGACTAGACAGGTGCCACCGTTTTGTAGCAACAATTCACGGACAGTGTACACTTGTAATGCCGTATTAAATAGACTTCATGAACTCGGCAATAGTTATTCCTACGTATCCGATATATTTAGTGTAGGGTATTGTTCCTATAGAACAAACCTTTTGAACTTTTTCAAAGATGGTGAATGGTAATTATATTTATTTATTCATGCATTTCATAATATACACAGTTCACTCTGCCCAGCTGTATGAAACAGTACTTATGATTTTCTTGCTGTATTACTGTAGAATGTTTTATTATTTAAACTTTCTACTGAATATGCTGTATAATTTTTAGGTTATTTTATAAATATAAATCTTGGGTTTCAGGAAATTTATGTTTTAAAAAAAATAATATATATATTAAGCCAAATATGTAGTATTATAAATATTTGTAAAAGGCAGATTTGCCGTTTAAGCTAATAAAATAAAATAAAAATAAAATAGGGAAATCACATACTACGTATACCAATAATAACATGTAAAATGGATTTAGATATTTATTTAAAATAAAGCACTTTGTAATTTTTACTACATAAAAGTTTGATATACTATAAGAATACTAGCATAGAATTAATAATAGTCTAGACGGAGCGTAGAATCATATTTGAATACATCGGACTGTGTCCAAAAATTCCCCCCTTATTCCCACTTTTGCCGCGCGCATTCGTGATGTCACCGCGTAATGTTGCACGATGGGAAAAAATATAATCGTAGCACAAATGTAAGGTAAAAAAAGCAATCTGTTGATTTCTCTAAAATTTTATTGTGCACGCGGAAATATTTATTGACACAACAGAGTAGATAAGTAAAGAGCCATTTAATAAGAGTAATTGAATTAATCAACTTTTAAGTTAAAATGTAAGAAAAAAGTTATTTTACATAAAACGGATATTTTTATATCTTGTCAAATAATATTAGATGTTTGAAAGATAATGTCGGTCAAATATCCACCACATAGCTATTTAATCCGAGGTCCAATTTTCATAAGTTCTCTCATTAGATGAGCAAAGTAGGGTAAAAAATTTACTACCCTGGCAACACTAACGAAATGTCCATTTTCTTTTCTTCGACAATCTTACAGATGGAAAAATGATTAAATTTTTAAGGAATGCATTTGCTACTTACGCATTCATTTGCTAATTACACACGAAATGTGATACGCTCCTGTTTCTTTAAGATCCTTGCAGTATTTCTACACTTTGAAATAACACAACACGGTATACTTGAATTCAAATCAGGTGTTGAGTACTGAGCGACGTCTACAAAGAAACTAACGGGTCAAAACGTAAACCTACTCATTCATGAGTAAATAAAGACCATAGACTCAATTTGGCAAATCTAGCTAAACACCAGAAGCTTTTGTGCGCATTTGTTGGTCTGCAAAAGGCATTTGATAGAGTTGACAGAGAGAAATTGTGGAAGGTTTTATCGGAGAATTGAGTGAATGGTAACCTGGCAAGGGCTAGTGCGTCACTGTACATGAGCAGCACAGCATGTGTGAAGGTATATGGGTCATTCACATTGTGGTTTAACATTCCTAAAAGAGTTAAACAGGGATGAGTAATGTCATTATGGTTGTTCAACGTATACATCGATAACTACAGTTATTTCATACATGAAAGAACTGAAAGATTTAAGAATGGGAGCGAAAATGAGTGGTAGTGGGAAGTATGTTTTCTAGGAATGGAAAGACTGAGAAATATATTGATAGGAGGGTGAGTGCCGAGAACAGGTGCACTAAAATCAACCTTGGCAAATAAAGTCTGTCGCAGGAGGCGAAGTTAAATTAGCAGCTCAAAATGGAGTCCCGGTGCAGGCCATTATTTGTGGAAGCGAAGTATGGAATTTGGAAAACAAGGATGAAAATAGGCAGAATGCTGTTGAAATGCGATCTCTCAGGTGAATGTTTGGAAAACTATTTACGATAAGTGCAAACAGATCCATTGTAATATGAAAATATCATCTTTAAAATAAACTCATCTAATAAATACAAGCGCAGCTGAGAATCTGTCTAAAATGACTTGCTGAGAAGAGTTGACGTATTAACTATATAGTAAAAAAAAAGTATTATTATAAGAATTCGCTTGCAAAATGTTGTAGTTTTATTCATTTTAAAAATTTATTATTTTTTAGTTGATTGCGTAACATACAATAAAATTCTACACCCTTGTATGTAAACAATCATGTTTATTTCTGGAGTCTTTTAAGTGCGCAACTAATTGGAATTTAATATCTTCAATCTAGGTTTATAATGTAAATAATACAAGTATAATATTAGACAGGAATACTCATTATTTTTTGTGAAATAAAGTTTTTTAGGTTTCTTTTTTGTTTACCTTTTAATAATCAAAAAGCTTAATATTTCATGCAAATAATTCACATAATGTTATTTTAAAAACACTGAAATATAAACCTGTCACTGTGTAATGCTCAGATAAGCATTATCGACAAAATCAAGAAAGGAGTTTTGCGTTGGTTTGAACACGTAAAGCGAGAGGATGGCGAAAAAAAGACTTAAAAGATTTACGATGCAAATGTTAGTACAGAACACGAGGAAGACCGAGAAGAACAAAGCATACAACAAATACTTGAAGATGAACATATCAAAAGTTGGAATAACCGCGTGTGCACACATTTTAGTATATAGGAAGTGCGGTATGTAAGTACGTGGAGTGGAACTGTAAGAAAAATTTGTTGCATGGGATGAGCGTGTTTAAATGAAATATTTCACTTACTTATTAACGTGAAGTTTATCATTCACTGAATTGATTATAACAAAGGAAAAATACAATTAAATAAATGCCAAAAATGCTAGCTGAACCTCACCGTGATATAAGAAATTAATTTATGTTAATGTTAAAAGTCGTTAACTATGTCGTGTTAGGACAACCGAAACCAGCGCTGGACGAAGAGAGTCTGAATTTAGTTATGTAGCTGCTGCAGCGTTACCTACCTCTATCAAGCTAAAATCGATAGATTATGAAAAATAAATCGGTAGATTTCGGAAGATTCGTTATCAGCTAGAAAATCTTCACAAAATTGAATTAAGCTGTTACTTGTGACAAGCTACGCTACCAAAGACAGTTATTTATGAAACCGTTTTTTCATTTTTATAGAATGACTGGCCACGATTTTACATATTCCAGCTGCTTTATTTAATTATAATCAATTGCTATATTACAGCAAATCTTTTTAAACTTTCCGATAGAAGAATTCTAACAGACATAATATTACTTTTTAAAGTGATCAATTCATTCATTGACTGTCCAGATTTGCTGGAGTTGGTGTGTTTCCGTGTTCCTGGTAGACATACCCGCCATAGATCTCCTTCTTGTTGTGCAAGTTCAAGGACCAACTATCACATGCACTCGCCCATCCCGAGGCTCCACACAAATGGTAATCAGTATGAGGATAAGGCTGATATATTTGGTTCTGGATTTCATGGCCGCTGGTGACGTGTTGAGTTACTGCGTTGGCAGACCTGGCACTTGGTATTACAAGTGCCTATATATGCAAAATTAGTGATATGGCGTTTTAATCTTTCTGCTTACCACTATGGATAAATGTCGAAATGGTTTGTTCGACGTATAACCGAAAATTAAAGTGGTTTATGCAAATTTATAAACAAATAATTGTAAAATGTCATAACACAAAATAAAAAATGTTTTTGATATAAATATAAAAATTAACATATTACTACAGAGATGAAGAACATTTTAGAGAAGGTAATATAGAAGTCTAGGCATCTACAGGGCTTATGACCTGTAATTGGCTGGTTTAAGTGACCACTTTACACACTGTGTAACATTCTACATTTTGCCCGTATTTAAACATCTATATTCCTTCAATTCTTTTTATCTGTTGATGTTTTTGAAGTTAAAGAGCTGAAACCTTTATTAATGCGGGTGAGATTCATCTGATTGAATGATATCACCCACATACTAGGCAACGCCTGAATTTTTTTTTTTCAATTTTTATGCTTCTTCATCCATGATCCACCAGGTGGATTTATCAACAATATTTTGAGTTTGACCAAATTTTTGTAGACAAGGACAGGATTCAACTCCCTGGGTAGCTGTTCATATTAACATATTACAACAGAGACGAAGAACATTTTAGAGAAGGTAATCTATAATTCTAGGCATCTACAGGGCTTATGACTTGTAATTGGCTGGTTTAAGTGGCCACTTTAAACACTGTGTCACATTCACCATTTTGCCCGTATTTGAACATCTATATTCCTTCAATTCTTCCATCTGTTTTTGAAGTTAAAGAGCTGAAACCTTTATTCATGCGGGTGAGAATCATTTGATTGAATGATATCACCTACATACTAGGCAACGCCTGTTATTTTTATTTTTCATTTTTTACACTCCTAGGTCATAAACCCTGTAGATCCTTAGAAATCTATATTACCTTCTCTAAAATATTCTTCATCTCTGTTGTAATATTAACATATACATTAACATATTAACAGCTTCTAAGGGAGTTGAATCCAGTCCTTGTCTACAAAAATTTGGTCAAGCTAAAAATATTGTTGATAAATATAAAAAGGTAATTCAACTTTATTTGATTAGCATACTTACTTTTTAAAAATGATTATCGTATTCATTACATTGTTTTATTAACAAAGCATTTCACTTAAGGAAGTCTCAAGGAGTTTGTAATATATGCATGTTTACTTAATATTCAGCATGTCTTTCCTTGAAGCACTATGAGTTAGAGGTTCTGGAGCAGTTACGAGTTAGGGGTTGCGCGGGTGTGTGTATATTGCACCCTTGATTAGATTTACCCAACAATATAATATAAATGTGTGGTTGCGACGTCTTGGGTAAGCGCGTTATAGAGCTTTCAAGTTCGTTGGCAATTTGAACAACGCGCAACGGAGACCCACCCATAATTCACTAGTAAAGATGCTAACATGCAGACCTCTAGGTATGTCATAATACCATATATATACAATGGGAGCAAATTAGAGTATTTTTTCAAAAACGTTTATAACTTAAGACAAGTTGGAAATACAAAATTAAAATTTATTGTAAATTATCATTCTTCTTCTTCTTGCAGTGCCTTATCGGGTCCCCCTGACGTTGAGGATCACTAAGCAGCTTGCCCACCACCTACCGCACACCGCATCTGAGGACATAAGTCTTCTTGGCGGTGCCTACATACACGGAAAATTTGCTCGTTGTGAAACGAGAAAAGCTGCCTGAAGGAGCTCTCTGAAATCTGGTAGCCTTAGCATCTTTGTGCTGAAAGAAAGTAATCTAGAAGTACATAATATGTACTTCGTTGGATTGAGAAGAGAGGGAAGTGAATTCTTCACTGACTGGGATTAAATTGATTGGACATGATCAATTCGCCGAAACTTTTTAAAAGCCTTGAAATTCTTTTTAGAAGCCACCAGATCTGTATATCTGACCGCACCTATAACAGGGCTACGGATAGTAGCGAGAACCATTATTCGGTAATCATAGATAAGGGGAAAGGGACAAGACCACAAGATGTGTTCAGAAGATTGGTTAGGATATCCGCAGCAGCACGAAGGGGAGTCAACAATATTAAAAAACAACTATTTTTTTATTAAATTTACCATGACCTGATAAAAACTGCGTAGTCCGGTGATCGGGGATAACCCAGGAAAATTCTAAGCGCTGACAAATTGAAGGAAAAAAAGAAAGTTAACCCTCCCTGAAGGGGAAGATTCCCATCGTGATTGCCAAGCATTAAGAAGAACATTTAAAGTCATTTTTTTAATGTTCGATTGAGACATTCCTTCAGTTGGGAGAAGACGGATGCCACCAATAACAGAGGAACGGCTTTTTTTAGGTGGAAATTTGCAGATCGTCGCTGAACCTCCAGATTTATTAGAACCGGGAGTGCATCCGTTGAGCATGTCCTATATGCTCTAAAAAGAGCCAGAAGAGGTTGCCTTTGTCCGCTTAAAATTATAAGCCTGAAATGATCACTAAGCAAAAGTATCTCGGTCCTGCGCTACTCCCTGTCGCCCTCTCGTTTCTGCTGAGATCACACCGTTATGAGTGTGATCCCATTGCCCGGGGTTTGACCATCAGTAGGGTCGCAGTGCGTCACATCTTGCTGGAGGGTGTGATTCTATTAAATGCTGCGAGTGTCCAGTTGCATTCCACCGGCAACACTACTGACTAGTCCAAACTGTCATCATTGCTTGCTATCTCAAGAATCTTCAATTTTATACAGTTCAGGTTGTAGTAAATAAGTAGTGGTAAATATGAATGTTGTTTTTTCATATCGACGGTTGAAAGGAAAAAGTTCCTAAGCGACATGTAGTATTACAGAAGAGCCAATGAATGTTTTTTTTTATTAACCTAGCCGGACCGAAAGGGGGGATTCGAATCCCCCATAGACCGATTTCTCGAGATTCATTTAATTGAATTATTTCACCTACATACTAGGCAACGTCTGAAAAAAATATTTTTTTCAAAATGTTAACAGCTCCCCTGGGAGTTGAATCCAGTACTTGTTTACAAAAATTTGGAGCAACTCAAAATATTGTTAAAAAACCAACCTGGTCCACGAAGAAGTATAGAAATTGAAAAAGTATAATTTTCAGGCGTTGCCTAGTATGTAGGTGAAATAATTCAATTAGATGAATTTCACCCACATAAATAAAGGTTTCAGCTCATTAACTTCACAAACATCAAAAGCTGAAAGAATCAAATGAATTAAGATGTTCAAATATGGTCAGAATCGTAAATGTTACACAGTGTGTAAAGTGGACACTTAAACTAGACAATGACAGGTCATAAGCCCCGTAGATGCCTAGACTTCTATATTACCTTCTCTAAAATGTTTTTAATTACTGTTGTAATATGTTAATGATAATAGGTCCCCAGGGAGTTGAATCCAGTCCTTGTCTACAAAAATTTGGACAAACTCAAAATATTGTTGCATATTTTTGTGAGAACTAGAAAAATTGAGCAGTGAAGGGTTAATTGTCATGTGTAATATCTGTAATATCTATACAAACTACCTACTTCCACGATCCATTAAAACAATTATTAACGAGAAAATGTTCAAAAAGGCTATAAAAAAATGGATGGTGGAGCTAGGTAGAAGTTAAATGGATTGTCTCATTCGTCCAAACCAATATTGAATCAACTGTTCCACAAATGTATAGCTTATGTTATGTTTTTGTTCTTTTATTGTGCGTTTTGTAATATAAATAATGTAGATGCACATAAATTAATTAAAAACATAAATGCGTAGTGTTTAAAACTGTCTGAACATTTTATTCAATTAAATTCAATTCATTTATTTAAATTTAACATATACATTTCAAACATACATTCAATACGTACATATTATAAAAAAGAAAAAAAGTATATGAAAGAGATTCATGTCAAAGTAATAGGAGAATCCTACTCCGGAAAACCCATTCGGATACACGGAACAGATCAATATCCAGAGCGATGTTGTTCAGCATAGCGGTAGCCCTTCCAACAGGCATAACCATAGGCAGGTTGGTCCTGTATATCGGAATATGAAACAATCTGTGCTGACACTGTCTTAGGTAATTAAATCAGGAACATACAAACCAATGCTCATCATATTCTCAGGATTATCGACAATACCGCGCAACAATCGATAAAAATGTGTAGTCAAATACACATTCCTTCTAGTCTCTAAACTGTTGTAGCCAAGCATACCCTGGAGAAACTCGGTCTGGTAGAGCCAAGGATAATACGATAAGAATGTTAATTATCTCTGTTTATTAAGTTAGTCTTCTTTGTTTATTCTCAAATGTAAACATATTTTAAAATATATATTGTTATGTGTCCTCGGCACGGGCAACCCCAGTGAAGTCACATTATTTTTATTATTAATAATGGAAAAAAAATAATAAATAAAAAAATTTAATTTGTAATTTACAAATAAGAGCGTTGCTCCGGTGAAATATATAATTGTCACGTTAGGCCTTACTTATAAATCGGGTATAAAGTTAAGCTTGAGAATAGTGGTAGTATAATGATGGTATAGCAAAAAGTATTACTTACAAACCTCGCATAGAGTTAAACTCAGTTTAAATCTGGGTTACTTATACCTGCACATTATGTGGTATAACGCTGGAATAAGCACGCGATCTGCCAAAAGTCATATTTTTGGTAATCAAAATGGATAGTTTATCGGATTTTTTTTTCAATTTTAAACAATTTCGAAGTCCTGCGATCATAGAATTAAGAATAATCCAGAAAACGCATACGCACATCAAACAGAAGGCGACTACTCATAAATGAGTAGGTTTACGTTTTGACCCATTAGTTTCTTTGTAGACTCTCGGCGTCGCTCAGTACGCAACTTCTGATTTGAATTCAACTATGGCGTGTTGTGTCCTTTTAAAGTGTAAAAATACTGCTAGGATCTTAAAAAAACAGAATGCAATCACATTTCATGTGTAATTAGTAAATGAATGTGTATGAAACAAATGCATTACTTAAAAATTGAATTATTTTTCCATCTGTCAGATTGTCGAAGAAACAAAATGAACATTTCGTTAGTGTTGCCAGCGTAGTAATTTTTTTTACCCTACTTTGCTCATCTCATGAAAATTGGATCTCGAATTAAACAACTCTGTCGTGGACATTTGACCGACATTATCTTTAAAACATAAAAATATCCGTCTATGTAAAATAAAATTTGTGTTATATTTTAAGTTTAAATTGAATTAATTCAATTACTCTTATTAAATGACCCTTTACTTATCTACTCTGTTGTGTCAATCAATATTTCCGCGTGCACAATAAAATTTTAGAGAAATTAACAGATTGTTTTTTTTTTACCTTAAATTTGTGGCATAACTATATTTTTTCCCATCGTGCAACATAACGCGGCGGCACCACGAATGCGCGCGGTGAAAGTAAGGCATAGTGGGGGAATTATTGGACAAAGTCCGATGTATTAAACTATGATTCTACGCTTCTTCTGGACTATTCTTAATTCTATGCCTGCGACCTTCTCAATGCGATTCAAGTGATTTAAAAAAAAATATTTTTGAAATATATGTTTGTTGTGTTTTAATTAATTGTGATAAAAAAAGAAACACGAATAAACCAAAGAACTCGTTTTTACCTTCTCCTCTTCTTCCCAATTTCGATTTTTTTTAACGGTTTTCTCCATGTTCTCCAGTACACA
>NW_028279235.1:0-24889 GCF_059751315.1 Micrasema longulum | reverse complement strand
TGATGACGTCGCTCTTTCATGACATTGGTCGTAGGGAGTCAGAAAAGTTGATGCATGCCACGGATTGGAGAACCTTACTGGATGTCAAAAATAAAATATAAAAAATAAGGAATAATTAAAAAAATAAATATTTATAGATGACAACCATGAAGTTTCGCATAAATAAATTGTCTATGTTTTTATGAATGTATGTATGTGTATGCGCATGGGTGTATGTACGTGTGTGTGTGTAATGTGTATATATGTGTGTATTTATATATATGTGTGTATATATGTGTATGTCTGTATGTATATGAATAAAAATGTGTATCCGAATAAGTTTATATTTTGTTTGTCCGTGCTCTATATTAATTTGTTAACTATTATAATATATTAAAATGTAATTGCCTAGCTTGGAACGGGGTATGTACCCTTGTTAGCTGGGCAAAGTGAACATGGAATTGTATTTTGATAAAGAGTGTGAATAAATAAATAAATAAATACGTACATAGAACTGTTCTGTTTCCCAAATAAATTTTATTTAAAAAATATTGTCAACGTACCCTATGTTTCTTCTTTTTTATATATTCTGATTGTTTGTAATATTGTACCTTTTTTATATAACAAATAAAAGCTGGTTTTGTCAGCATTGAAATTGAAATGATTTTTCAACTATTTATTTCATTTCTCTTTTACTTGCAATCAATCACAATCGGCTGCGATGACGGTTGTTGGTTACCTCCGGTACACCTCTTATTGGTCGAACTCTATAGCAACAAATGCTAAGTAAAGTTTGCTGTAATGGGTTGACCTTTTTTATTTAGTATGAATAAAAGATTCCATTTGGATATCATTTTTTTATTTCAAGAATATGATATGGTCATAATATGTAGTATGTACTGTTTTTTTTTACGCCCAAGGGGCATTTACAAAAAAACATACGAGGAAGAATTCCAGCAGTGCAAGATCTGGACTGTAGGGGGGGGGTGAGGCAACGTGGCAACCCTGTGCTTGGTCAGAATCTCCCTCACCAACAGCGTGGTGTGGCATGGCGCGCTATCGTGGTGAATCTTTCAAGAATCGGCGATGTCTGGCCTCATGGGGAAGACGTGTTTGTGCAACCTGTCAAGCACGTCCACGTAAAAAATGGCATTCACAATCTATCCAGGGGATACGAACTCCCTGTGAACCATACCGCGACGGTCAAAAAAGGAGATTAGCATGGATTTGACGCTTGACTTGCTCATTCTGGCTTTCTTTAGACACGGGGAGTTGTTAGTGTGCCATTCGGTGCTCTGGTGATTGGTCTCCGGGTCGTCACAGGTTATCACATTGTCAAGGAAATTTGGGTTTTCTTGGACACAGTTTCGAATTTCCTGGGAAATTTGCACACGATTCACTTTTTCTTCATCATCTAGGACTTTTGGCACACTCATATTATTCTCCTAATATTTTTCCAACTGTAATAAATAGAAACCCTTAAATCAATAGCAATATATTATTTATACACATGAATAAATATCATTACAATACCGATATGATCCGAGACTCATTGTATAAATAAAAATACTCGCCATGAACGTGGAAAAGTATAATATATCGATAGCGTAGCGACAAAATAAATTTTAGGTTATACAAAATGTCAAAATTTTCGTGATCAATGACAAACTAAATACGTATAAAAACAAACGAATACTTTGAATAATACTTACATTTAAGTGATCTTCACAACAATAGATAACGTATTTGGAAGTTAACATCCTATTTTTCTTTTATTTCTCCTTCATAGCGAAGCACTATTTTCTTCGTATTGATGCATCTTTGTGCACATTAAAAAACATTTTTTCTGGCGTTGTCTTCAAAGTAATCCTGCATTTGGGTACTATACAGTATTAAAAGCCCAGTATTAAAAGCCCTTTATTCCAGATATAATGCACAAAAAATAGTTGTAAAATCACTAATATATGTAAATAAACTCAGATGAAATAATACACAACAGTTTCTGCATACAAAAATGACAGAACGTCAAACTTAAATGCGGTTTGTGACGTATGACGGGCGTGGCCTATGAAATAAAGTGTTTTCGCGAGAATTCAAAATGATGAATTTAAAAATATTTTTTATGCTACTAATACCCGTATGCAGAGACAAAACTTAAGGTGAGGAAAGTACATTCTAATTTCAAATGCAAAGAATAACCCAAAGGGGAAGACAATAGAATGTACTCTCCTCACCTTAAGGTTTGTCTCTGCATACGGGGATAAGAAGTGCAAAAAATTATTTTTTTGACTTCGAAGCATTTCATTTAGCCTTATTAATTCATAATTGTAAAAAAAACCTGATATTTCCCTATTACGCCATAATTTAGGTAGGTTTTTATGTATAGTTTTTTTTGGCATCAATAATTAATTTTCCGTTTTCGGTAGAGATATCTAAGTTTGCTTTTTATAGTCTTGTATGTATCTTAATCCATCAAAATAAGTTAAATTAAATATTATGGAACGTTAAAGTGAGGTTTTAATGATAAAACGTCAGTTGGAACACAGCGTGAATGTGTAAGTATGATGGATGGTGTATTAGGTACTTACTAATATTCCTAAAGTGATAAGCTATTGACTGGCTAAATTTTACTTTATGAAAAATAAAAATATCGGAAAATGTACTGTTTACAATTTAAGTTTGCTTATAAAGCGAAATTTAAACGGTGAGTTGGTAATAGAGAACTTGCTCAAACATGTATGTTCTTTATTATGTTAAAAACGTTTCATTTTAAAATTTCTTTTTATCAGGTGTTAACTCAAAGTAACAATCCGTTACCTAGAGAGGAGCCCAAACGTAGGAAAACCATTCTATGACTATTGGGTATTAAGTTAGCTACAGTTCGCAGCAAAAAAATGGGCCGTACTCAGGTCAAAAATTGCCAAATGAATATAAATTTGCATTCTAATTTCTTTTAAATACGTACCTGTGTATTTATCATTGAGGGTTATTCGAATCTATTTTTCTTAAATTCGCCTAAATTTATTTTATACGACTGAAAATGCATGTGTGTGTTTATTTTTTTTATTTATTTATTCATTTTATTCACAATATATTCAGGTTCTATTTATTGAGACATAAATCCTAACTCCATTGAACCAAAGTCCTGGGTTAAGTTTGTTTGTTTGTCCGTCACATCTCCGAAACGGCGAGTCGTAGCAGCCGGAAATTCGGACACGTCATTTAAGATGCGGTTTAAAGGTTAACGTTGCTATTTTCAAGTAAAATTTTAATCGACCTCTACTCAATAAAACTAAAATGTTATATGGATGCCTAGTGCGGCCTTGACATATTGCCCATAAACAACTATCATTATCAACAGCAAACATACTTTAATTCACAAATTTATCCCCTAAATTGATTTAAGGAAAGTTTTTAAGCAACATAATACACGTGTCGGAAAATAAATGCCAAAATCAATGTAAATCATGGGAAAATATTCGGAATCAATTACCTGTGAAAACTGACTTTTTTAACACCTTAGACGCTTCTACTGCTGCAACCAAACATACTGCAATTCACCATAGTCGATGTTTATTATAACATAAATATTCAAGTTATTTACAAACAAAGCCAAGCACAGATACAAAAGCATCCGATCGAACCGCCATATTTATGTTGTCAAATAAAATAAAATGGCCACCAATTGGTTGCTAGCCAACAGACCAACATCGCTAGCGTTCTATGAAACATAGAGTTAGGGCTTCTCTCTAGGTAAACGCATTATTACTCTCAGGGTGTTAACATAAGTTTTGTCCGATTTTTTCGAAATTTAAAAAAGCACCGAAAGTAAAATAAAATGATAAAAGTTATACGTAAATCGAAAGTTTTTTTTTCAATCAATCAATTTTCAATAAATCTGCTTTTTAATTTAATTTTATTTATGCACCAAAACAGGCCAGGAGGCCCAATTACTGTGGTGAATTAGAGCACATACTTAGAATTGTGAACAAACAATTTAATTTGTCTATTTTCACCGGAAATCGAACCCGGAACCTTTCACGCGTGAGTCAAGCGTCTTAACCACAACACCACGAAGGCTATTTAGATTGTTTTCAGCTCTAAAAAAAATTTGTTTTCATATTGTTGTGTTCATAATTTTATTTGATTACAAGCCATCGAAACGGAATTTCAAGAAGACGAAAGTGGGCATTTTCGACACCTCGTACTATTCACGTTCCACCTAGGGAATAAAACTGACAAAGATGCTCGCGATATTTGCGCAGTGTACGGTGAAGATGCCACAAATTGATGACCAATTTGTTGTACATTAATGAAGGAGACAATATTATAGATTGATTTGTTATAATTAAAAAAATATAAATGAAACGATTTTATTTTTCACCACTTATTTTTTCTACCGACCGTTAGCTCCATATGTTCTATGTTATTTTTATTTATTTATTTTAAATTATTTTTACAGTATGCCTAAGGGAGCATTCATAAAAATAATACCGGTTAGTACAAACATAGTAATAATTTTAAAAATAAACAACACGATTTTTTTTTGAGACATGTAGAAACCAATCATGTGGTGCAATGCAAAATCAAAAGTAAAATATTGAGTAATAAAAAAAAGCGAAAAATGTAGATATAATGTTACATTAATAATAAGGGATAAATGTATACATTGAAAACAAAACAGTAGGTATATAAAGCAAATAAGAAAAATGTAAGAATTTTCAATCAAATAGTAAATATTAAAAACAAAAATTAAATGGTATTAACAAATTTATTATACAAATTAAAGGACAGTTAGTGTGTTAGATAAAAATATATATTTTAAAAAAAAGTGTTTTTTCATAAAAACACATACATATAAAAAAAGTTAACTAAATAAATAATAATGTATCCCTTACTATGTAAGGCCAAGAGCCCAGTGTTGAGTGGGGATACAGCATATTCGAAAGTGAAAGCACGTACATTTTTAAATAAAAGCAAAATAATTATTTCATTTCATTTTTCATTTTTTTTTTTTGCACCACAACAGGCCAGGAGGCCCAATTAAAGTGGTGAATTACATTACAAAACAACCAGGCTTGAGAAAAATCACATTTTACTTTTTGTGTTCTCACCGGGAATCGAACCCGGAACCTTCCGTGCGTGAGTCAAGCGTCTTGACCACTACACCACGGAGGCCACCGATATATTAATAATTATATAAACATTGTGTTGAATAAAGTTGTGGTGTTCAAAACTAGGTTGTGGTCTAGTGGTAGATTGTGAACTTACGGGCCAAAGGCTCGAGATTCAAATCCTACTCTACCACAACTCGATTCCCATTTTTACAGCACAAGTTATAAAAAATAGGAACTAACAAAAGTAAAAAAGGTAACAAATAAAAGAATGTTGATATATCGAAAGTGATGGTTTTTGAAAGGGATGAAAATATAACTCAATGTGAGATCAGTGTCAACGGAGATATTCTGAATCGGGTAGAAGAATTTGTGTATCTGGAAAGTATGTTTATTAGGGATAGAAAGACTAAGAAAGCCATTGAAAGGAGAGTGAGTGCCGGAAACATGGTGAAAGGTGCACTGAAATCTACCATTGCAAACAAATGTTTATCGCAGGAGGCTAAACTAGCAGTTCACAATAGAGTTCTAATGCCAACTCTAATGTATGGGAGCGAAGAATAGAATTGGAAAAATAATTGTGAAAATAGGTTAAATGCTGTCGAGATGCGATCCTTCAGGCGAATGTGTGGTAAAACGATGTATGATATGTGAAAAAATGTCGAGATCCGTGAACTGTGTAAGGCTGTGAGATGCATTATCGACATAGTCAAGAAAGGGGTGCTGCGTTGGTTTGGAACATATAGAGCAAATGGACAGCAAAAAAACGGCTAGCAAGATCTACGATGTGAAGGTTGATGGATGCAGAAAACGAAGAAGACCAAAAAAGACATAACACGATCAATTCCATTAAATACATGAAGATGGACATGTCAAGAGTAGGAATAATCGGCGAGCGTGCTTTAGAAGATGTATGAATGTAGAGGAAGTAAGGTCTTTATGCAAAGACAGAGTGATATGGCGTTTTATCCTCTTTGCTTACACTAACAGTAAAAAAGGCGTGATGGTTTGTTTGTTTTTTTTTTTTTTTTAACTTTTGGGGTTCAAATTGTCAGCAGGGTCGTAGTGAGTCACGTCTAGCTGGGAGGTGTGATTCTATTAAATGCTGCGAACGCCCAGTTGCATTCCTCTGGCAATACTACTATCTAGTCCAACTCATGAGCGTTCACGTCGCGAACCCTGGCAGTGGGATCACACTCATAATGGTGTGATCACAGCAGAAAACGAGAGGGTGAAAGGCGAGTTTCTGGCGCCGCAAAACCAAAGCTGACCAGCCAAGGGAAGGTAATCCCGGCAGAAAAATCTACCAAAGAAGGCAACAGGAAAAAAGGAATAATGAATAACTACAATGAGATTTTTTTTAAAAGGAATATGTTCGAAAAGCATTACGAAGCATATGACAGGTCGTTTACTAGTTTAAGTGATCATTTTTAATACTGTGTAACATTACCTATTGTGCACGTACATAAGAATATCGTCAAATCAACCAAACAAAAGCCTTTATTTTGACCACGGAAACGGAACTGTGGTAAGCGAGATAGGAATTGTTAGTCATCCGAATAACTTAAATTTGAATTAATATAGTGATGTTAAGGGCGACATCTCGGGAGATATGGATGATGAAGTGGGTGGGAGTGAGGGTGGTTTTCGGGGGGGTAGCTCAGGGGAAGGGGGGGGGGTTGTTATGCTCGACAGGATTTAGTAATTCAATTATATTTAGACACTGCCATGATGCCGAATCAAAACCAACACATCTCGATACACGGGATTTCCGAAATTAATTACATAGAATATTATCATGAAATACATGAATTTATTAGACAATGTTTTAACTTTGATTATTATAATAATAGCAGGAGCTGTGGTACACTCAGTAAGACGACCAACTGTAAAACTGGCGTTGTGGGTTCGATTCCCGCCAGTTGCAAGAAAAAATCCAATAAAAAAATTCTAATTGGTATGTGTATCGTAGTGTTTTTTTTTATAACTTCTTTCCATATTCTCTCATTACCTAAATTAAAAAAAAATTAAAAAATATTTGCAATTTTATGATTGACCAAAATATTTCATTTTAAGGTCCATATTCAACGAGTTGTATATAACTCTACACAACTTGATTCCCATTTTCTAATAACTATTAGAAAATGGGAATAAAGTTGGGGTAGATTGGGATTCGAGCTACGGACCTTTGATCTGAGAGTTGGAGACACTGGCTTCGGGGCCACAACCCAATTTTGTTAACAAGCCTCTAAAAAAGAATTTTAGGGTGTTGTTAATAACTCACTATTATAAAATTGAAATCGAATTGGGGTAAAATGGGGTTCGAACCTCAGACCACTGATTTGTGAGTCTGCGACACCAGCCACGGGACAACAACCCGATACGTATTGTTAGGACCCAGTTAGATAACTAATTACATAAAGAAAATTTATATTTGAAGCACTTAAATTATATTTATTTATTATAATTACAATCGCAACAAAACAACTGTATTTTAAATCACCTCTAGACATTTTTTTCCGACCGGTTTCAAAGATACACAAGCTTCTTTATCAATTATTAATTGACAAAAGAATATTATGTTTTTTTATTTTAACGGTGTCTTCTAAATTTAAAATCTCAATATTGAACTAATAAGTACAGTTTTTTTTGTTATGTTGTTCTTGTAAAGGTTAGAGGTGTGGTGTGAGGGGAACACAAATATTAATATGGGTCGATCTTTATGTATAAGTGTGGGATCGGGCTGCTAATATTTCCGCTATTTTTGTTTTACAAAAGAGGAAAATTAGAGCTACGATGTTATGATTCTTTAAGAGAACTTTTAATATAATAATAAATAAATAAACATTATGGCAGTGTTTAGTCAATACATTTATAAAAAAATATTACCTATGTGTATAAAAATATATATCTCTTTCCAAAACAAAGCGACAAACATAGTTAAAATACTAGAAACAATAATAAACTTATATATATAAATTTGTTGCAACAGAGAGGGAAACATTTTTGAAAAGGGAATATGGAAGTCTAGGTATTAGCAAAGCTTTGATTTGTCATTGGCTGATTTAAATGGTCAGTTGACACACTGTGTAACATTCACCATTCTGCCTATGTTTATACATTTACATTACCGTATCTTTTCCATCTGTTGACTTTTGAGTAGTAAAAGAGCTGAAGCTTCAAGTCGATACGTAACATCTTATTCCTAATTAAACTCGAACAACTATATTTTATTTTACTTAACTCAATTATAACTTATGGCATAAAAGGATGGGCTAACGGACAGACCAGCAAAGTTTTTAAATAAAAATCATATATATTAAATTGTGGTACAACAAAAGGGTAGGTTTATGTGTATTTGTATGAGAGTAAGTGTAGAGGTGTGTTTGTGTATATTTGTGCGGGAGTAAGTGTTCAGGTGCGTGTAAGTGTGAGCATCATCAAATAGTAAGTGGGATCGTATTGCAGCAAGAAAGAATGAAAGTTTATTTATTTAAAAATAAATTAAGGGGCATGTTAGATATATCAATAGGTGAAAAAAAAGCATTACTGTTAGAGTAAGAACGATAAAGGAAACAGTTTTGTCCATCGTTAGTGCTACAGACTGGCAGATGGAATAAGTACTTATTTCTCGTCACGAAACATCAAGATAATATTTGTAAAAATAAAATAAAGTGTTCAGTAGACTCAAATCAGTGTTTAATTTCTTATATTATAAGTTTGAAAAGTAATATAAAAAGTATCAGTATTTACATTATTGAAAATTATATTTTTAATGAAAAAAAATTCAATAAGTTTTTAAAAAGTAAGAATTTTAAATAAACATAAATAAAATCATGCTCAAATGTAAAAAAACCTTTTCAAAAAGAAAAATACATTTGTTTTGAATTTAAAAACGAAAAAAAAGCGATATATTCTTTTAAAAAGCATTCCTAAAAGTAATTAAAAGTAGATTAAAATATGAGAACAAGCTCTGAATAATTCAAACTGAAAAAAAAGCAGTATTTCAAGTTATCTTTTAAATTTGGAAAAGCAATATAAAGAGAAGTTTTTACACTAAATGTAGTAACAAAAACTTAAGTCAAGGAATTTAATTGTAAATAATAATATCAAAGTATGTAATGCGGCCTCCGTGGTGTAGTGGTCAAGACGCTTTACTCACGCACGGAAGGATCCGGGTTCGATTCCCGGTGAGAACACAAAAATTAAAAATGTGATTTTTCTCAAGCCTGCGTGCTCTGTGATGTAATTAGACCTCCTGGCCTGTTGTGGTGCAAAAAAAAATGTAAAAAAAAAAATGTAATCTAAGAGAAAAAGTGTAAGTACTTTATAATAAGATCAACGGGAGTTTTCTTCAAAGGTTTTCGATACACCGTTTTTAAATAATTCTAATCCTGTCTGATAGATATTTACATATTTGATGGAAAAAGCTGACAAAAGTTTAACAAGATTTATGTAAAAACAAATTATTTCTTAATATAACTGTTGGAATTGGCTCAGGCCGTTATAGTCAATAAAATTCGAGAATAAATATACAGGATGTTCTTTAAACTTTGTCACATCCGAAACCACGATGATCGGTTATGGGCAAGAAGACATATTAGCACATAAAAATTTTTATTTAGAACTAAGAAAAATTTTTAAACAAAATATTAAAACGAACAAATGGTTGCTTACTTCAGCAGGAAAGAAGCGAGGGGGGCGCGACCGCGTGGTTAACGGTGTGTCTGACTCCCCTCTTCCTCTCCTTGTTTCTCTCCTGCAGAAGTTAGCAATCATTTGTTTTTAAATATTTTATTTTTCAAAATTTTATTCGTTCTAAAAATTTATTTAAATGTGCCAGTATGTCTTCTTGCTTTTACTGATCATCGTGGTTTCGGATGTGACAGGGTTAAAAGAACAACCTGTATACTATCGATGCTGTCTTCATTACTATCCATATACGTATATATTTATATGATCTATGAATTAATTTAATAGTAATGCATAATAATTATTTGAAATTATATATTTTAACTTTATTATTATGTTTATTAAATTATATATTCTACCACATATGTATTTGTGTAACTATTATTACTTTATTGAACTATTTTGTATTTATTTTTTATTATCAATTAATTACCGAATTGAATTAAAAAATTATCAAAAATTATTAATAACACATTGCAATGTATTATTATATAACTTTTCTGCATTGCATTTTTCGGCATGTATAATTAAAAAAAAAGAATATTTTGTGTATTGTTTAATATGTTTAAAAATGTTTTGATTTATATATAGAAGAGTCCCGTGTTACACGGAATTTTCTAACAAGTCAGGACATAAAAAAATTAAAAGTATACTCTTTGATAAAATTATGTATTTTGTGCATTAAATAAATTAATAAACAAATGTAATAAATTAAAAAAAAAAAACGGTATTGAAATATGAAACGCATTTTTCAAAATGAATAAATCAGTGAAATAAACGGTGTTCCAAATGTTTTGATAATTCAATAAAAGTGATTCGATGCGTTCTGTAGATAATCCAGGTAAATTCTAAAGAGCAAACCATTAGTTCTAAAGTTGATTGAAAGTTTTGAATAACTTTCTAACGGGTGACTGTTATTTGCATTCAAGAACGACAGACAGGCTAGATACAATCCGAAGGTTGCACAAACTGACTATTCATACACAAGTTGACTACTGACAAGTTAGCAATACACAAGTTGTTGGCTACAGGGAGACTGCTATGTACGAACGAATTAAACTTTCCGAGGTGTTAGTGATCGGTCATGAGAAACACCATAATTATTTATTTTTGTTAACATATTACAACAGTGTAACAACCACTTAAACCAGCCAATGACAGGTCATAAGCCCTGTAGATGCCTAGACTTCTATATTGCCTTCTTTAAAATGTTCTTCATCTCTGTTGTAATATGTTAATGTTAACAGCTCCCCGGGGAGTTGAATCCACTCCAGTCCTTGTCTACAAAAATTCGGTCAAACTCAAAATGTTGTTGAATTATTACTGTTTTTATTTTATTTTATTTAATTTTACAATACGCCCAAGGGGCATTTACAAAAATTATACTGGTAAGTACAAACATAGTAATTAATAATTTAAAAAATTAACAACACATAAAAAAAAACAAAATATTTTATATATATGTAGAAACAATAAAAAGCATACTGCAATGCAAAATAAAACGTGAAACTTTGCATAGTAAAAAAAATAAAATATGTGGATATAAGAAAAATATTAGATTTTTTTTTTGTAAATAATTTATAAAGAATTAAAACAAAATATACACATACGCATTAAAAAGTTTTAGTAACAAATTAATGTTAAAAAACATGTAACAAAAATTAGTTTACAGTAAGTATATAAAAGATGATAATATAATATATGGTACACAGAAATATTTGATAAATTAATTAGATGTTAAGAGGATCCACTTGTTTTCTAAATCATCTCCCACCGCATCTGAGGACATAAGTCTCCTTGGCAGTGTCAAACGAGAAACGCTGCCCGTAGGAGTTCTCTGTATAAGCATTTTTGTGCTGAAAGAAAGTAATCCAGAAGTACATAATATGTACTTCATTGGATTGAGAAAAGAGGGAAGTGAATTCTTCCCTGACTGGGATTTAATTGATTGGACATGATCAATTCGCTAAAATGATAAGAACACTTTTTAAAAGCCTTGAAATTCTTTTCGGAAGCCACCAGATCTGTATATCCAACAGGCCCTATAACAGGGCCAGGGATAGTAGCGAGAAGCTCCATTCGATAATCATAGAGAGGGGGAAAAGGACAAGACTACAGAATGTGTTCAGAAGATTGGTTAGGATATCCGCAGCAGAATGTGATAACAAAATAAATCGTTAAATTTAAATTAAAAATTTAAAAATGTAAATTAAATTTAATTATTTATTACGAAAAGGCGCTATATAAGTAAGCCATAATAATAATAAAATGCAGTGGGAGAGAAATTTGATTATCAGGTATTTGAACACAGTTTATTTGTCACTCTCGCGGATGCCTCCCTGATATTTTGCGAAAAACAAAACTGCACGTCGGACTGATTATGTTTAGCTAAAATCGGAAAAAATCGAGGTTTCGTTGACCCTATATCCGCACCCCAAAACTTAACCGATTTGGTTTTTTTTTTAGGAAGTCATCATTTTTCATCAGTCCCTTTCCACATCTTATGGTGCATAGGGCACTGAATTGTACACCAATCGCAGCGTAACTTGATTATTTTTGTGACATGAAGGTAAGATGATCTTCAGGTTCCAGTTTTAGAACTATGAAATATTCTAGTGTAAAATAATGTCGGGAATCAAACTCGAGACCTCTTGCATGGTAAGTAAACGCGCTGATTACAATACCGTGAGACCGACAGAAAGATGATTTAAATGAAATTTTCTGTATTGGTTACTTTCCCGTTTTTCAAAATTATTTTTCGTATTTAAAAAAAAAAAAGTATATGTATTACTGAAATAAATCGTTCAAAATTTATTGCTGGTTTTCTGTTAAGGGGGTCTTTGAAAAAATTGCTTGATTTTCTAGGAGTCCGTGGCTGGAAAAGGTTGGAAAACGCTGGACCAGAGAATTAAACCACACGCATCTGTTAAAAGTTGCTCCAGCAATTTCTAGGCGGGCTGCGAGCTTTTTGTGCATGCTTCCATCCTCGGACATAAGAATTCCATAAGTATTTTTTTAAAATTAACAGTTCAATATTCAGTAATATTGCTTCTGTTGGAATAATGCGAATTGATGTTTCGAATATTATCTGAACCCTTAAATTGTTTGCAGATGGTTGTGTGTGTTGCGGTTACGCATAGATTTGTAAGGGATACAAATAACGTTTTCGTTGTTTGCGAAACGATGACCCTACATCATGCTATGCAATTGTCATAAATTTATGTTCGCGCTTGTTTTGACTACATATGAGAGGCAACTTCGATGCCATCCTGTACAAGGGCAATAGATAAGTTTAGAACACACACGGAATGAAGGTAAGCGCCAGATGAACCGTGTAAAGTCAGTGTTTGTTCAGCTAACGAGGTCGGAGACTTTCGTACCGAATGTGCCTAATGAACTGAACGATATTGTAGGGAAAATAATAAAATATTACCAATTCCATAAACTTTACGGCCTTTTGGATTCACAAGCGTTTCAAAGAGCTTTGAAGCGTCAAAGAAAAATTGAGCTCAACCAGATATATTAAAACTTAAGAAATCATTGATCAAAAAAACCCCGCAATATTATGCAGTGATTACCATACACTACTATGTTTTATGATAAACTTTATTTATTTTTTATTTTTAAGTAACAAACAGTCGACAATAAAACAAAAACATTTGAAAAAAATACGGTTTAAAGACAGACTAGAAAATTTTCCAAATAAAAATCATACATATTATTAAATTGTGTTTATGTGTATTTGTATGAGAGTAAGTGTAGATGTGTGTTTATGTGTGTTAGTGTGGGAGTAAGTGTTTAGGTGTGTGTAAGTGTTAGCATCATTAAACAGTAAGTTTGATCGTATCGCAGCCAGCGATAAAAAGTCTTAATTTATTCTTAAATAAATTAAGGGCATGTAAAAAATATCAATAGATAAAAAAAAGCATTAAAGTTAGAGCAAGAACGATAGAGGAAAGAGTGTTGTGCATAGTTAGTGCTACAGACTGGCAGATGGAATAAATACTTATTTCTTGCCACGCAAAAGGAAACATTAATATTAATTTTGAAGAGTAGGTTAAAATAGTGTACTTTATTATTTTACAATTTATGTAAATAGTATGATTCAGATATAGTGCATCTATTTTCAAGGGTAAAAAATCCATTTTGTTTGGCAGATTGACTGTAAGTACAAAGCGTTTTATTGTTTTTATAATCCTGGTATTTAAAAAAATTTAATTTTAATTTACCATAAGATACATGAATTAATTTACAAATGCCAACAAAGCTTTTACAGGATAAGTGAGGATCTTAATATCAAAGTGGAACAAAAGCCATTTTCATAAATTTTAAGTATATGTAATTGTTTGTTTCGGATATACAGGAATAAATACGTTTTTATACCAATATTTAATACGTTTTTATACCTTCTTGAAAAAAATAATTTTATGTGCTTTAAATATCTTAGATAAGTATTATTTAAATACAAATAATAATTTTGAAAATATCTTTGCCCGTTTTTGAAATCAAAATATGCAATTGTCCGTTTTTGAAAGGATGTTTACTATGTTGTGATTCATAAAATTATAATAAAGGGGGGTTTATGTTCAGTATACAGAAACACAGTTCAAACTTCGGACCTCTGATACGTGAGTCCGCAACACTAGCCACGGGACCACAACCCGATTCAAATAATAAAGTTGAAATAAACAAAAGAGACTTCACTAAATGTTATTAAATATTTGTATATAACCACGGTGTCGATGCGTTTTGAAGCTGCAAGACTTTTTGTGATGTTAGCTATCGTATTATTTTTATCATACTATGTAAATGTTATCAACTATCAAATATCTAAATTTAGTAAATGGGGTCTAGAATTTCAACCGTCCATGCGCTCAGTAGCTGCAATACTTGTTGTTATCTAAATCCTAATTTTATAAATTTGCTTTTTATTTCGTTTTTAAAATACCACCTAAACTCTAAAGTTCATTGTCAAATAAAAAATAAAAAAATAAAAATGTAAATAGTGGCTAGATTTCTTATTGTCCGTGCGCTCTGTAGCTGCTAGACATGCTGTTATCTAGCTCATATATATCATAATTGTAATATATCATAATTGGAGACTAGGAACTAGAATCTCAACCGTCCATGCGCTCTAAAGCTGCAAGACGTGCTGGGATATTTATTTATTGTACAGCGGCCTTGAGGTAAATTTTACAAAAATGGCGCTACATAAATTATCCAAACATGGTTATTATTATTATTATTGCCGACTTTTCTTTGTCTACCGGTTTCAAGACGTACCCGTCTCTTCGTCAGGACACCAATTAAACCAACATGCAAACCAACATGCAAAACCCACTATACACCTTCACCATAGATGTTGAACAAAAGTATAAAACCAACACGACATTCATTTTAGTAAGCACAAACATATTATTTTATATATATTTTATTTATATTTTATATGTATTTTCATAATTTAATCAGGACAAACGTGCACTGATTAAATTATGAAAATATTCTGATTGAAAAAAATATAGGGGATGGAGGAAGGGGGTAAGCTTAATATGTTTAATAGAGTGAACATTACAGTGGAACATCGTATAAAGGACGATATTGGAAGTTTGTTTGATAATTGATCTAACGAACATTATTTTTTAAAGCTTTCCTAATGTGAAATATTTCCATTTTATTTACTTTTAACCCTTAAATATTTGTATTTAAGATTTGAACTCCTACGATGTTCCACTGTAATGGTCACCCTATCAAACTTTTGAGCTCGGCCCCTCCCTCCATCGCATCTACTTTTTTTATTAATTCTCAAACAACAGAATATTTTCATATTTTTATAAATGCATGTTTGTCCAAATCAGTGCATGTGCTTATTAAAATGAATGTCGTGCTAGTTTTATATTTTTGTGCAACAACTATGGTGAAGGTGTACAGTGGGTTTTGCATGTTGGTTTGCATGTTGGTTTAATTGGTGTCCTTACGAAGAGACGGATACGTCTCGAAACCGGTAGACATGGAAAAGTCGGTAAGTGGTTATATAAAAATATTTAATAACATTTAGTAATATGTTTGACCACAAAGTTAATGTTTTAAATATTAATAATAAAGAGACTTTAATGATATATTTTTTTAAATAATTATTAAAATTTTGTAAGTACTCTCAGGTTAAAACAAAAGGATATTGACTGGAGATTGGTCGATCTCATGGTGTACCGGTTATTGCGTTTGCCAGGCATTAAAGAAATAAATAATTGTAAAACAATAAATCTCGATCCATCCTATTGTATATCACGCGGTGGGCTCGTGGTTTGCACGTGCACTTAATGCCTGGAAAAAGCAACAACGCGCTAGTGTTGCGAATTCTCTGATTACGGAGGTCCAAGGTTCGAGCTTCACTCTCCCCTAACTTGATTTCCATTTTCTTTAAGTGAGTTATTTACAACTCGTTCAAAATGGTCACCAAAATTTAAATATTTTGGTTATTTACCTATAAGAGCGCTATTTTTTCTAAATTTAAAAAATAATGTGTTAACCAAGGCGTTTTTATTTATATTTTCATTAAAATCATTAACTATGGAGTTTCATATAAAAAAAATTATTACTTTTATTAAATTTAAATAGGTACTAACGAATTAAATAAATGTCAATCTACTTTAATTTTACCGTGCTGTTAAGATAAAGATGATATATATGAAAAAGGCTATCGTCTGTCGGGTATCACGCGGCTGATCTGTTTATTTAGAAATTCTTGTAACAGACTTTATATTAGTCACTGCACAACTTTGTTCCGAATATCTAAGAAAACTATGCATTCCAAATGAACTAGCTGACAGACGTCTTATGCTTAGGCCAGCTACATCTACGGCTATTGAAAAACAGCAACGAGCACACTAAATTAAGTGATTTTCTTAAATTGAAATTGAGCTATTCTCCGTCGGGTATCGCGCGGCTGATTTGTTTATTTGGAAACTCTTGTAAAAATAAACATACTTTAGTAGTAATTCACACTTTATATTCCGAATAATGACTCACAAACGAAAACAAATATTATAAATTAATGTTGAATTGCTCGGGGTAAGATAATGTCCCAATGTAATTGCACAAACAAAACGATATATTCAAAAGTACATAGAAAAAATAAATTATTTCACCTGAAAAATTATTTTTATTGAACGGCAAAACTAATGAATAAGCCATCTTAATACCATGTGAGCAAAGCTATTAAAATAATATTAAACAAAGTATACGAAAATTCGACAAATTCGAAAAATTTCAGAATAATATTTTTTTGAAAAATCAATCAAAATACCGACATGATCAGTCAATAAATTCAATTCAACTTACCAAGTCGATGAGCTGCGACAAGCGAAGTCCGAGCTTCACAAGAACAGTATTGTTGTTGTTTGTGACTGGTCTGATCAGGCGGTTATAAGTACTGAGGAGATCGTCATACAGTCTCTTGGCATCTGGATTACCGGAGCAAACGTGAGCGAGGACCAATATTGAGGTTAAGATCATCCAAAACCCGCGGGAAACGCCGTCAAAGGCGCACTTTTTTGTCTTTGGATTCCAAATTCGAATCATTTCGATTTTAAACTGTCTTTTCCGCCAAAAAACTAAAAATAAACAAGGTTCTGTAAAAAATAGACCCAAGCAAGCTTAACTCAGTTAAGTGATTATAATAAAAATATAGTTATATATTGAGTTTTTTTTACTGATATTTCTTGGTGGAACTGCATTTAAATTATAATAAAAAATTTATTTATAAATTTTTCAGTGACTGGGTTTAACTGTAACAAAAATAAAAGTGGAATAAAACTACTTAAGTATTTTTATTAATAAAAAAAAGTAAATACAATGATCGATTATTACCATCAATTTGAAAAGCAAAGTTAGAGCTAGCTAGACACTAAACAAAAATGCATTTAAGCAATTTGGATTGAATTTTTTTTATTGCATAATTATTTTTTTATTAAATTAAAATTCTTTTATCAAACAAAGTAACGTAATAAAATTCTGTAATTTAAATTATTAAATTAAAACCAACAATTTTTAGGTACGTATTAGCAATATTTTAGTAGTTTTTTTTGTTGGCTGATTTGAAAAAAAAACTATATTTGTTCAACAAGTGAAAAGTTTAAAGCATTATTGGGAAAAAAAATTGGCTGTCGATAATTTCAAATTAATTAAAGCAGTAATAATGAAAATAATGATTAAAGTATATTTTTCATAGTAAATTATTTTAGGAAGTAAATTTATTTGATATGATTTTAAAATGCCAAATCAATTGATCAAAAGGCCAGCAATAATGTACTAATATAATAGTGGTACTTACATGTTAAAAACAGCGCGTTAAAAGAATTTCTCTTTTATAAATCTACGTTTTAAATAAATAATTAAACAATGTATCCGAAAAACACTATTTTCATTGGGTGATATAATAAACTAGTTAAAAGAAGAATTGGATTCGTGTTAAAATTCAAAAAGATAAACAATTATCCAATATCATCACATCTGTCAAAACAGTATCGCTCACTTTTAGGTTAGGTTTACTCTTAACGCCCTGCTTTTCACAAAATGGCGAAGCGCCCGAATTTAACCCAGCAGAGATATTAAAACCATTACTGTATTATTCAATTAAATGTCCTCGAACAAAACTCCGGTAGATTTCGTAAAATAAGTATAATTTACATCGCGAAGGATCGCGAAATACAACCCTGTGCGTCAACTCAACCAAATATGCATATTATAGCTAGACTCGTAGCTATGTTCACCGCAGTACCGATACTCGATTTTACCGTTTTGCAAGGCGAAATGTATACAGATCCTGTAGTACGACGAACTAAGGGTTGAGACACCTATTATCGTCCTTGTCTGGTATTGGTGTTATCCTTGTCTAGCCTCGGTACCCTCCCACTACGAAGAAATATTTAGTAACGAAGGAAGGTACAGTACGTTCGAAAAAGCAGAATCAATTCCTAAATAATTATAATAACAATGAAAGAGTTGTGCCTTTTCAATATTGTTTAATACGACTGTGACTATGGAAATCAAATCAATCCGTGAAAATAGAAAACGCGGCTTTTCCGTTTTTAATTTGTGTTGAAAATAAATATTTCACAAAAAAACCTTTTTTTTTTGAAGCACTAGCTTTGTGCTTACTCTTTAAAGTTAAACAAATAAAAATAACTTTAATAAAATAAATAAAACAACTTTGTTTTTAACCACTAATTTTTATTTTTCACCGACCGGTTTCAAAGCAAACAAGCTTCTTCGTCAAGGTTTACGTAACTAATAAATAAGAAATATAAATTTTATAAAAAAAAATTGTTTTTAACCACGTTACTGTTACAGCTTAATACACTTGAAATTGTTCGATGATAAAAAAAAGTAGTTAAAAACAAAGCAATTATTAAATATTTACTTATTCAATATTAATTCAGGAGAAGCATAACTTTTTTGTAAAACCGTGAACGTGAATAATCTGTAACTGTTTATATTATTATTAAATATATATTATTATGTATATTAATACAAAAAGTAATTTTAATATTATAAGCAAAACATTGTTGGCATAATTCATTATTGTAACCGGTAAACTCTTTATTAAAAAAAAACGTTGGTATTTTTAAAAATGCTGTGTATTTTATGCTTATCATATTTTGTATTTTAAACTGATTTTTTTGTTGCAAATCTCATAACAAATTAAACTCACAATTCATAATGAATCATAAAAAATAATTCTATAATATTCGCTTTACATACGTGTCACAGTTAACAAATTATGTGATTTTATTATAAATTTTATTTTATTTTACATAATTACGACTTTAAGCTTTAAAAAAACCTAAAGGAACTATTAAACAAATAAAAAAGAAAGATATGGAAAATATGTACAACTAAAATTGTCCTTGGGAAAAATGGTAAGTAAAATAAATAAAGCAAGGAAATTTTTATTTGATCAAGTCAAATATTGTGTTGCTTTACAATACGGGCTTAAATTTTTGAATTATTTTTTCTAGTTTTTAAAAAATATTTTTAAAAATAAATCTTTCGGAAATTTGCTTGATAATTTTACTTTAGTATTTTTTGGTTGGAAGAATTTGTTTTTATATTTTGATATTTTGGTCCGTCCGATCCGGATAGAGTAGAGTTTGTATGGTCCAGGCGTGGAAATTAGGGATCGATGTGTCTGCGCAGGCGTACGGGGGTTCATCCCACTTCTCAACCAAAACATCTCCATACAGACGTCATCTCACATGTTGTCATGGTAATCATCTACAGGTTATGACTACTTGACACAACTTTACACGGAAAACCTTTGCAGCAAAAATTACTAAGGTAAACATATTTATGACTGAAGTCAGATAAAAAGTTAAGAAACCATAAGATGGTATCTATTTAATGATATTCATCAATGTTTATTAGATACAAAAACAAAAGGAAAAAAAAAACTACCTTAACTGCGAGACCGCCTAGTCAGCGGGCTTTATTTTTTATCCGAGGTAGATGTAAAAAAAAGTTACATTAATTTAGAAATGAAATATAAGAATAAATTAGCATTTTTAAATGAAAGCAGAATTGATATAAAGCTTAAAGCAGTAAATGTATAGAAATGTCTGTAAAAAAGTTATGAGTAAATAATATTAAAATAAGGCATTTCTACATAGTAAGGCAAAACTTAAGAGTTCTTTTTCCATACTTGTTACTAAATCTCGGTTCTGACAAGCCTTCATTTTGTATAAGTCTTGTTTTGTGTACATAAACATACCTTTTCTTAAAGTTATTGTCTGACCGATGCCTGGTAACGAATTTGAGCGTAAAAAAACCTTTACGGACCGGTAAATTTAGATAAAACAATCATAAAATTTACTTAAAAGATTTATATAACTAAAATGTAATTCAAACAGAAAAAATCAACTTTCTAGATTTTAACATTCTGAATTTTTGACCACAGATCAATATAAAGCAATGTACTCAATATCTCCTTCCTAGTCGGTCCCTCATGACGAGGACCGTGACCACCACGACGTATTCTCAAGACTGAAGTCCGCCACTTTCCTCGGCACCCCGCATTTCTGAGGACTGTCACAAACGAAGTGCCTCTAGCAGTTTTTATCTGGTGCGGCCAGCGCATGGAAGACCTCGTTCTTCCTCTTCTTCTCTCTACGTTGTCGACCACATCATCTTCTCCAAGCAATCTCAAATCCTGAAAAAAGAAATCGAGCGGAGATAAATTCACCACATAGTGAATAGTTGGCGCATTCTGGCGTAGGTATACGCTGTCATAGTTCTTAGTAAAAATAACTTTAAAAATTTTCAAATAAGATTTTAAAACTTTAATTAATTTTTTGAAACCATATCAATAGGGAAATATCACCTTTTTTTTACATAAAAAAAATTATAAAGGCCTTTTTATTACTGTCCAGTAAAAAAATTTTTTTTTTGCTTATAATTAGTGCCATAAAAAGTACTGTTAAATTTGTAATTTTGAATTCCCGCAAAAACGTTCATTCCATTGGCAACGCCCTTTAATATGTCACGATTAATGTTTATTCGTTCCTGGCCATTGAAATTTGTGTAAAACAATATCACGAATCTTGACGTTACAACAACATATTGATTTTGAAAATAAAATGAATTATTCTAAATCGATTTCATTTATTTTTATCGGCATTCGTAAAATGTGATATTTTCCTTTTCTTGCTTTCATTCAAATTAAAATACAAAAACAAATAAATGTAACCAGCTAATAACAGGCCATAAGCCTTGTAAATGCCTATACTTCAATATTTCCTTCTTGAAAATGTTTTCTCTCTCTGTTAAATAAATTTTAATAAATTGGATTCTCCCACTTCCAAATAATTATGAATACTAAGGATTAAATAAATAAAGTTGGGGTCCTGTGGCTAGTGTTGCGTACTAACGGATCAGGTTCGAGGTTCGATCCTCACCCAACCAAACCAAATTTAATCCCAATTTTTAATAGTGAGTTATTTACAACGCGTTGAAAATGGCCAAAAAAATTACATATTAGGGGTAAATTATAAAAATGCTAATATCAATGAATAATGTTTATATTAAAAGCATAAACTTTGTGGTCTTTAAATTTCAGTACTAATATGACTTAAAACTGACTATAAACAAATATAATTAATATTACATACAAATCCCACTGTGTGGTGCTTTCTGTCAACCGGTACGTTTTGAAACCGGTAGACAATGTAAATATATGAATGTCAGTAATTGATTTTATAAACAAATGAACATTTAGCGTTTTAACTTGCAATGCATTATTGTAATCCCAGACTCAGGTAAAAACACAAATTTTTCATGGTTCCAAAACTATTCGATGCATTTCATAAGAACAAAATGGTTGATTGTTTCGATTTTTTTCGAAATGTTCGTAGACAAAAGACTAGATTTCACCCCCTTGGAAGTCATTAAGATTAACAAATTACAACAGGGATGAAAAATACCTTAATTAAGGGAATATGGAAGTCTAGGCATTTACAGGAATTGTGACTTGTCATTGGCTGGTTTAAGTGTCCACTTTAAACACTGTGTAACATTCACCACTGACAGTCACTGACAGACAGATGAATATTTTTACAACAATAAAGGTTTCAACTCTTCAACTTCACTAAAATCAACAAATGGAAGAATTGAAAAAATATATGTTTAATATGGATGTTCAAACATAGGCAAATGGTGAATGTTACACAGTGTTTAAAGTTGTCACTTAAACCAGCCAATGACAAGTCAAAAGCCCTGTAAATGCCTAGACTTTCATATTCCCTTAATTAAGGTATTCTCCATCCCTGTTATAATTTGTTAAGCTTATTTTTTTAAGGATTAGAATATACCATGGACAGCCATAAAAACAAATGTCTCTATACCAGAGGAATTCAACGTAAAAGTTTGCCCATCGGCCATATGCTGCCAACCTATTCTGCAGTTCTTCAGACACATAGCTAGACGTGACCCAGAAAATCTGGGGAAAATAATAGTCACGGACAATGTGCCAGGGCGAAGAAGCAGAGGCAAAGCTGCAGCACAATGGATCGACAGGGTGAAAATAACATCACGGGCGATACTAGATGGAGCTGTGGAGAGGGCACAGAGCCGTGAAGAGTGGAGACGCTTCGTCAATGGAATGGCTGGTGAGAGTACCAAAATTTACGATCATCAGAACTGAGGAACGACAAAGAAGAAGAAGAAGAATATACTTTTGTAATAATTATCTCATTTTCAGTGACAAAAAAAGTGTGTTCTAATATAAGCACTGCTCTTTCAACTTTTTGATATCTATCGTGTTCTTTCAGTAGCCTTTATTTCAATTAAAAATAAAATGTACTCGTATACCCACACACAAGCCATGCCTTTGAGGGTTTTTTTGTGTTAATGTAATAGTTTTTTTGTATTTGTAATTTGTTATTTGAATATTAATATAATCAATAGTGTTCAAAAAAAAATTTTTGAAACAAGTAGAATTCAAATTTCATTTGCATTTTCCAAATTGTGTAGCTTCTTTAAAATTTCATAACCTTGATATATTAGCCTACAGAAGAGATATTTTCAATCAAATCCTGCTTTACAAAATTGTAAATAATACATTTGTTTCCCCAGAACTAATTCATCTGCTTGCTGATTGTGTCCCCTGCAGACCAACTAGACTGTCTGATATTTTTTATATTCGTAATATTAAAACTAATTTTCGGAAACATTCTACCATCCCTTGTATATGTGAAGCATTTAAAAATAATTGCAATAGTCAAGAAATATTTAACACTCCATATAAAAAGTACAGAAGAGAACTAATAGGCTTGATTTAAAATAACAAATAATAGACTTTTGGTCTCTTTTCTTGCTATAAAACATTAAATCAAATGCAGTTTTTCACCCCTACTTTCCTTCATTTATCCTCGACCACTCCGTATCAATTTCCTTTTTTTCCTTCCCACTATCTCCTTGTTTTGTCCATATTTCTTGGTATATTTATTCTTTATATAGTTTAAACCGTCGTCATTTTATTGAAGTATAATTTAGTGAATACATATTATTGGATGGCAGGCCTTACTATATAAACATTTTTTTATAATTTTTATTCATATTAATTTAACCTGTACATCTGTTTGCATTCAAAATAAAAAATAAAATTAAACATTTGTACACCCTTTAAAAATGCAAAGAAAAAATAAAACAAATAAAAATTAAACCGTTGGCGTTGTATTAACTTTGATGCTATTTTATTTTGGATTAAGGAACAAGTCAATGCAAATTTAAGGATTCCATTTGCATTATTTAAAAAAATACTAAACTTTAAATGCGTAGATATTATTTCTCTAAGTAGTATCATTTGATTCAATTCGTTTCAATTAATAGGTAAAATGGAGACACCTGAGAGAGATAAAAGAGTGATGGATGTTCCCAGAAATCTCATTTGATAGCACTTTAGGGAGAAAACACTTAAAAATATTTCCCGACTTGAGTTAAATAAAAAAGTATCATTGTCTTTCAAACCCATATTTCATATCTTGTATCGACTCGAGATAACTATTATTAAAAAAAAAAAAAATCAGCGACAGCATATTGGCCAATGACGTATAATTAAATATAAACATATTCTAACAAAGATTAATGTACATTTTTATTTATTTATTTTTTACATATTTATTACAGCAATTTACTTTGAATTATTTATACAAAAAAAATAATTAAGTAGTAAAAGTAAACATATATTATCAAATTACGACAGGGATGGAGAATACCTTAAATAAGGAAATATGGAAGCTTATGACCAGTCATTCGCTGGTTTAAGTAGCCACTTGACACACTGTGTAACATTCACCATTTTGCCTATGTTTGAACATCCAAATTTCTTCAATTCCATTTGTTGATTTGAGTGAAAGTTACAAGAACCTATTGTGGTGAAGAGGTAATTTTGTCCAAATGTTCGTAGACAAAAGACTGGAAAAATTTTCAATGTTTTAGACTTCCTCGGGAGTCATTAGGAATAACAATGTGAATTTTTAACAGGGATGGAGAATACCTTAAATAAGGGAATATGGAAGTCTAGGCATTTACAGAGCTTATGACCTGTCATTGGC